>NC_083346.1:95337131-95643135 GCF_019175385.1 Lycium barbarum
AAAGAAGCAATTTGTTGAGTTAGTGTATTTAAAGCATCGGCTTGAATTACAGTAGCAGCTTTCTTATTGATTAAACGATCAGATGGCCATTGAATGGAATTTTCAGAAATTTCATTCATCATTTGCAAAGCTTCTTCTGTGCTTTTTCCCATAATGGAACCTCCTGCAGCTGCATCTATTACTTTTCGAGAAGAAGGTTTTAACCCATGATAAAAAATATACAACTGCATACGTTCAGCAATGTCATGATGTGGACATTTTCTTAGCATTGCTTTTAATATCTCCCAAGCATAATAAACTGACTCAGTGTCAGTCTGCAAGAAATTAGTAATATCTTGTCTTAATTTGTGGTTTTAGCAGGGGAAAAATATTTATTTAAAAATTTTTGAGTCATCTGATCCCATGTGGTGATAGACCCTTGAGGGAAACTTCGCAACCAATTCTTGGAATCTCCTTTTAAAGAAAAAGGAAATAGCCTTAGCTTGATTGCCTCAGGGGATACTCCATTATATTTAGCAGTTTCAACTAATTCTAAGAAATCAATCAGATGACTATGTGGATCTTCACTAAGATCACCGGTGAATGTACATGATTGCTGAATTTTTTGAATTAATCCGGTCCTGGTTTCGAAGTTGTTCGCTACAACTGGAGGGTTCCTCACACTAGATTCACAGTTGAAGTGATCTGGTCTAGCAAAATCCCTTAGAATTTTGTTTGCTGGTCTTGGCACCACTTAATCAAACTGATCTTCTGGAGCAAGTGGTGGTGGAATTCCTGGTGGGTGATTTTCAACTCCTTCTTGATGCTCCATTTCGTCACGAGTTACGCTCTGAGAAGTGGATGTTTGTTCCTTCCAGCGCAAACGAATAGATCTTTCAATTTCTGGATCGTAATAGGTCAACTCTTTTGAAGAAGAGCGAGTCATAAACTAGATCTTTCAATTTCTGGATCGTAATAGGTCAACTCTTTTGAAGAAGAGCGGGTCATAAACTAACGTAATATAATTATTATTATTATTATTAATAATAATAATAATAATAATAATAATAATAATAATAATAATAATAATAATAAGAAGAAGAAGAAGAAGAAGAAGAAGAAGAAGAAGAAGAAGAAGAAGAAGAAGAAGAAGAAGAAGAAGAAGAAGAAGAAGAAGAAGAAGAAGAAGAAGAACAACAACAACAACAACAACAACAACAACAACAACGACAACAACTATCTTTTAACACCAATAATAAAAATCACTTTTATATAAACAACATATGGTAATACTAGTAATGTAATAATATAGCACTTCTATATAAAGAAAAGATATGTAATGATAATAGGAAAAGTTATAATGATGGTAAGAATAGAGGTGATGTAACAATGAAACTGTAGGAAGACTAAATTATTTTTTTACAAGAAAATTTATATGATTACAAATAAAAACACTAGTATTAATAAATATAATAATTATAATAGTACTTAGTTGGTAATGATAATATTAATGAATATATAGATAATAATAAACACAAACGTAAGTTCTCAAATTAGTAACAAAACACTTAGTCTGAAGTAGATGTATGCCAATCCCCGGCAACGGCGCCAAAAATTTGACGAGGCCAAAGTGCATAGGAAATTTCGCTCATACTCTGTCAAATTCTAATATAGTTTAAGATATCGTCCCACAGAGATTGGAAAATCTATGCTACAGACTTGTAGTATTTTTGCTGCTAATTGAGAGAATCTGATTGATGAAAGGAGAGTAGTGACTTAAATTTGTAAATTACTTTAACAAAAGAAACAACTTTCAAAAGATTATCTTAAAAGAAAGAGTTGGGAGTCGTTGAATCCACTTAGTGTAAATATGACAATAAAACCTTCTTTTTAGTAAATTCCACAAAACAGTAGAAATAGTTCCTAGACTTGATTTGTGTTACGAGGAATAAAGACCTCTTGCGATTAGTCCTTAAATCAATAAACTTATTTGAAACAATCCCTCCGCGAGAATTAGAATTGAAAGAAATAAGATAGAGATCCCTCAAATCAATAAACTTATTTGAGATTGTCCCTCCGTAAGAATTAGGACGGAAATAAAAAAGATAAAGATTTAAACCTAAGAACTAACTTGAAATAACCCCTACTTGAGAATTAGGATTAAAAGAAGCAAGTTCAAAGATTTGGAATATTAGATAACTAAAATTATTATTACATATATATTTTATGTGATTATTATAGTATATTAATTTCCCTCCTTGTTAGAAGTACAAATTAACATAACTATAATCATAACACAAAATATACTAAGTAACGATAATGATTAGTAGAACATATCATTCCAACACAAAGTATGACACTTAAATAATATCAAGACGAGGAATAACTAAAATAAGATAATATAACATTACACCAAGTTTCATCAACTATCCCAACAAAAACATATTACTCCATTATGGAGTTAGAAAAGAGAAAATATGAATTTAAGAAGCTAGAATTATTGAAAGACTTGGAGAAATATTTTTACTACAAAGGAAAGAAAAGAGAATAGAACAAGATTGACACATTTTCTTCTAAATTATTGGATGATTTGTAAGCAAAATAATGCTTCTATTTATAGGAAAATGTAGTGTCTCCCCCCTACGGGTGCATTCCTTGAAGTAGTGCTCACATCCGTGACCTTACTTAACGGGTGAGAGTATAATAATAGTTGACGGGTGAAAGACTTGCAACTTCTTTCTTGATGCCCACAGTTGACGAGTGTGAGTATGAAGCGGTGACACCCGTGGATTTCACACTCGATGGGTGTGAGTATGAAGAGGTGACACCCGTGGATTTCACACTCGATGGGTGTGAGTATGAAGCGGTGACACCCGTGGATTTCAACACTTGACGGGTGTGAGTATGAAGCGGTGAAACCCGTGGATTTTGCAACTCTTTTCTTGATGCCCACAATTGACGGGTGTGAGTATGAAGCAGTGACACCCGTGGATTTAAACACTTGATGGGTGTGAGTATGAAGCAGTGACACCCGTGGATTTTGAAACTTCTCCCAATGTTGTCTTTTGTAATTCCACATGTAAAACTCCATGGTTATGACTTATGAATTCGTGGTTGCACCTATTGAATTCTTTGCTTGCTTCTTTGACAATTTGTTTCTTCTATATTCTTCTGCATTACTCTTCTTCCTGTAGAAATTGTCAGAAAATACGCGAGAATAGGATATATTTATTCATGTTATATTTAAAAACTTATTTTTATATACAAAATATCATGAATAATTTATATCCATCACCTTCGGTAGAGGATCAACTACCATAGGATGAGACTAATGGTATCGTGAGAATATCAAGAATCATGAGCTTTAGTGATTCTAGGAATGAAGTCATTGTTGGAAGACATTATGGAATTTATGTGAAGGTATATAACAATGGGATCATGCCTTATTGAAAGAAGGGTTAGCCTTACATACCTCTTTGTCTTCTTAACTACTTAACGTTCACCGCCAAAGCTTGGGAAATCTACATTTAGAAGGATTCATAACATGGTTAAGCCTTAAAGACACTATTAATTTAAACTAGAATAATTCATGACCTAACAAAAACTGGGCAGCATTTCCCCTATTCCGTCGACTTCCATCATATTACAAAACAACTCCCAAACAACTATAATAACATTCACAATATCATAATCAAGTAGTCATATCCCATTAAGTCTCGAAATTCATTCTCATACTCAACTTATATTATCAACTTCGCACCAACCCTTTGCACAATTGCATACAACACTTCCTTATCATCATTCTTACCTTCCATAACAAGACTATACCCATAACATTCTAACAATGATAACCCAAGTTAAGTTACTACTCAAAATATCGTGAAATCTATATTTAAGCTTCATTCTCTACTTCTTTTCCTCATCCAAGTTATTCAACAACTAAACATGCTTAATATCATGAAATAGACATGAAAACTATCCTTTTATCTCATAAAAATGAACCTTGGAGAAAGTTATCAACTTGTATGAACACCCTAGCTTCAATACCCAAGAAATTCTTGAAGTCTACTAACCCTAATGAGCCTCCCAACACATGAATATCTTGATTCTTGCTATTTAATCTTTGATTTCTATTGGGTTAGTGCGGAAGATGCTTGGAGAGGGTTTTAGAGCTTTCAATACTTGGGAGAAAGTGAGAAATGAAATAAATGAACAAGGGTGGCCATATATAATTAAAAAGAATTCTGGCCCGATCCGGATATACGGCCAATTATACGAGCCGTATAAATTATACGGTCCATACAATTGGATCGTATAATCCAACCAGAGATCCACCCAGATCTGGAAATAATCTACGGACCATTATACGGGCCGTATAAATTATACGGTCCGTATAAATGGTCGTACAATCTGGAAATTTTCGGAACTCATTCTCGTCGATTCGTTTAATCTCCAATCCTTATGGAACCTTGTTGACACTCGTATAACACTTCATTAATCATCTAAGGAGCTCTATAATAGTCCCTCAAGACATTACTAAATCCGCATCAATCAACTATTGCGAAAATCTTTCCAAACGTGACTTACATTTCACTTCCTTCAACAAGCTTAGTTTCACATATTCATATGACTTCAAAATCTTATAGTACGCACTTTAAGCTATCTAATACTCTCCTTAATCTCGTTAGGACTTTATATTCACCTTAAGCTCGCATAGTTTATTCGAAATGCAACAATTCGAAATCTCCGAGATGTAACAGTAACATTATTACCCGTTCCTCCTTGTGTCCGGCCGCGGGTTTGGTACCGAGGCAGAAACTCTGTAATTGCTAGCGATAGGAATCACCTCGGTTATCTTCAGTGGCCACCAGAGTTACATTCTCCTGGCTAGACTTCGGGTCCCCCTGGACTTCAGTGATCCCCCATGGGGTTGGAAACTTCATGACCCGATGGAAGGTGGAGGTTACCGCTTTCATGGCATGCATCTAGGGCCTCCTTATCACCAAATTGAAAGGCATATCCCCTTCGAGGATGTGAAATAAGGCCTTCGAGGAGACCCCTTCCACATGAGTTATCAACTCGATTTGCCCTCGGGTAGTCTCGCTGGATAGGTTGAATCTGGTCAAGCTTTTGACCATCTGGATCACCTGGTCTGTCATCTACATCTCCTTGAGGACTACGAGTTGTACTAAGTTCATAACGTTTCATGGATCAATAAGCACATGCTTAATGTTAAAGTTCGAGATTTGGAGAGATATTACCATGCATTGTCGTGTGAACCCTCGATGTTTTTCCCCTCATCATCATTGAACATGATGAGGTCTTCTGGATAATCCTCCCTTTTTTTCTGGAAGGGGAGGGTTCCTTGGCGGTTCTTGGGATACCGCCATAACTATCTTTCCTTTAAAGATCACGTTGATCATGCCCGGGGTGCTAGTTGATCATGCGAAGTCCCAGTCCCTTTCTCTCGCGCGTACTTCGATAGATTTTTAAAGAATTCCTTCAGGTGTCCTTTTCACAATAAGTCCGCTAACTCGTAGCGCAAGTGTTTGCAGGTCTTCGATTGAGTGTCCCGGAATGGCGTGATACTTGCACTACAACTCCACGTCCCGTCTATTAGGATTAGACCGTGTTGCTACCAAAAACCTTGCTTCCTTCATATTTTTCATTTCCATTACTAACTCCCCAACCTCTACATTGAAATTGTAAGACGACGCGCTAGGTGGGCCCGACTCATTTAATGACTTTCTTTGTGACGTCTCTCTATCTTTCCTGGGTTGGCCTTGGTCGTACAGTGGCCTGTTAGTTCTTACTTCGTCCTTTGGATAGGGCGGGCTGTGTACGGCTCATACCAATCTCTTGGGTTTCTCTGTCTGTCCAGGAGAGCATTTTTGTGTTTTTCATGCGTCCTACCTCTTATTTCAATTCGGGCCTCAGTTCTGAGGTCATCCTTTATTCTCATTTTGTCCGTGTACCTATTGTTCACCACGTTCCAAGATTTGGTTGGGAACTCCCTCAGGATTTCCTTTAAGTTTTTAATGCGTTCAAATTAATAGCGTTCAAACCGTTTGTGAATGCTGCAGCGGCCCAGTCCCCAGGGATAGTAGAAAACATCATCCTCTCTCGTTGGAATTTGGCCACATAGCTGCGGAGTAACTCATCCTTCTTTTGCTTTATGGTAAAGATGTCTTTCTTGTGTGTTTCAACCTTTTGAGCCCCTTCATGAGCTTTTACGAATGTATCTGCAAGAGCAGCAAAAGAGTCCATAGAATTTTCAGGTAAAAGAGTAGACCAAGGAAGTGGTCCCTTTTTTAGCGTTTGATTGAATTATTTCAATGTGACTGATTCAATCTCATGCTGCTTCAGGTCGTACCCGCTGATGGATGCTTCAAAGGTCATTATGTGCTCTTCTACATCTGCGGTCCCTTCATACTTGGGTATGTCCGGCATCTTTAACTTCTTTGGGATAGGTGCGGGAACCGCGCTTAGTTTGTAAGGTATTCTTCCATACTTCCTTGCTCTTGCTCCTTTCAAGATAGGGGAAGCCCCTGGTATTTGATTTATTCGGTCATAGAGATCCTTCTCTAGCATAGTAAGCCTTGTTAGTCTGCATTTTGCTCAGCCGGCTCCACCCTCATCTGTTCCGTGTCCACTACGGAAGTGCCGAGCGCCTCGATAACCTTCAAGTTATTTGAAGGGCGACTGACCGGTGTTACTTCAGACAGAGAGTTTATGAGATTTTTCATGCTCTCCATCATCGTGCTATTTGATGCCAAGACCGCGGCGAAAGCTACTTTTGAGAGGGGTTCTTCCACTTTGTACATCCCCTCGACCCTAGAGTGAAAGCGCCTTTTCCTTTTTATGGAATAATGCCTTTTGGGAAGCATTTCCCTACTCTCTGCCAAATGGTCAAGATAGTTCTCCTCAGTAGGGATCTTGTTGTAAGGCTTCACCGGGGGTGGTGATATCTCCTCTCTTTCCTCTCATCCATCTAACTCCGAGTTGTTTCCCCGTTAGAGTTCTGCCGATCCATCGATCGCGAACCCTGTGGGTCTCTTGTTCCGATCGCAACTGTCACGCCCCGAATCTGGAGCGGCGTGACCAGCACTCGATGCCAAACTAGGCCAGAGCTAACCACTCTAAATCTGAAACTCTGATAAGGCCTACCTATACACAGACAATACCAACAAGTCGGCGAGGCTGTATTCTGGATATATATATATATATATATATATATATATATATATATGTTGGCTATCTCGTCTGAACTGGGCACACGCACACCAAAAATATATATAAACAACTGAGCAAGACGACGAGGCTGCTATGTATGTTGTACAACAAAAATGAGAGCCGACAAGGCTACGTAACATCCCAACTACATACAACTGTCTACAGACCTCTAGGGAACACGAGCTGTAGAAAGGACAGGACAAGGCCCCGTCATACTCATATATATATATATGTCAAAATAGCAAACCAAAAGGGGCTACAACTCCGAACCAAGTGAAGTGCCCTGACTGCAGCTGAGTGGAAGACCTACTGAGCTGGATCGTTTGTCTGGCTACCTAAACCTGCGGGCATGAACGCAGCGCCCCCAAGCAAAAGGGACGTCAGTACGAAACAATGTACTGAGTATGTAAGGCAATGGAATAACTGAAACTGAACTGAAAATAATACAATCTGGAGGCCAAAGAATGCCCTGAAAATCTCACCTGACCTGTCTCATATGAAATGCAATATAATACTATTATATATCTCACTGACCAAGTGGCCAGGCAACTAAAAATTCTCACTGACCCGTCGGCCAGGCAATCTGTCTCACTGACCCGTCGGCTAGGCATTCTGTCTCACTAACCCATAAGCCAGGCATTCTATCTCACTGACCCGTAGGCTAGGCATATCTGTTTCACTGACCCGTAGGCCAGGCATTCTGTCTCATTGACCAAGTGGTCAGGCTAAAGAAAATATATTTATGTATATCATGCATGAGCTAAAAAATAAATACCGACTCTGCAACATGTCTCTTCTGTCTCTCTCTGAACTCAAAGACATAGGGAGAGAATATGGCCCCTCAGAAAGTATCACATAACACTCGGAAACTAGGCAACAATATGACAAACTCTACTTTGATAAATCTCTAGTCATAAGGTTTATTACACTCTTACCATATATGGAATCATGCCAAGAAAAGAAAGAACAACCTTAACATACCTTTTTGGTCTCCTCAACTACTTAACATTTATCCTTCTAAGCTTGTAAATCTACATCCAAGAGAATTCATACTATTGTTAGGCTTATCGTCATATGCTTGTCTTAAGCCTTCAAATTTAATTCCCTTAAAATCTGCCGAAATTCGGGCAGCAACTCCCCTGTTTATATCCCTAGCTCGAAATCACAATACCAACAAAACAACAACAATAGGAACATCAATATCAACAACATCATCATCAACATCAATATGCTCAATGAAACATCCCACACGATGTTTCCCCAATTTCTCAACCAATCACTAGACTTTACGAAGCTTTAACAACTAAATTTCCATGGTACAATTCATAATACCCATAGTAAAGAATGTCCTTACCTCAATCAATATTTATCTTCGGCAGCCTCTTTTGATTCGTCGAGATTCATTGTTTACAACAAGAACTACAAGACCTTATACGCTTCCCGAGCCTAAATCCCGGGGTTTCACTTGGGGATAAAATTCTATGGAATGAGTTGGGAGAATATTCTAGGGGTTTAGGGAAGGTTTTAAGGGTGTTTGGATGAAAAAATAAGGGGTAAAAACCCTTTTATAATGGGGTCGGTTGGCACCAACCTAGAATTTTCGGGTACTGTAGAAAGCGTGTCGCACACTGTAGCTGTGCGTTTCTGCTCTGCCAGCCTGACTTGTAACGTCCATAATTCTCTATTCCGACGTTGTATTGACGAACGGTTTGTTACGTCGGAAACTAGACTTCATGAAATTCAATTTAGGCTTTTGCTTTATGTCAAAATTTCTCATATACTAAAAGATATTCTTTCCCCAATTTGGCTCATTCTTGTCGTTCAATATATATATATATATATATATATATAGTAGCTCTCATCTTCTTCCAAAGTCATACTAACTCAACTTCTTCCACTTATTTCCTTACAGGACCTTCGGGAATTCCTCAAATGCCTCCTTTACTCATAAAATGTACTTAATAATGCTTCATCCCTTATACTCCAATGTTGTTTTACTTAGCCATAGTTCAACATACTTACGCTCAAATTTGATAAGTGCTTCTCTGCAAGTACGAGGTGTAACAGGAACACTACTCACTGATGTGGTGTTAGCTGATTCAGGCATGACCAGGTGTTTTCTAACGGAAGAGCTCTAAACAAGTGCGAATTTAGGAGTTTCTTCTACGAATCAGGACAACATCACAACTGTCTATCCCCATAGACGGCGCCAAACTGTTTTCCGGTAAAAAAGGATTAAATCAGAATATCAGTTAGAGATTTATTTTTACAGGGTTTGGAGACATCGTCTCCAACCCGGGAAACTCTATTATGTGTTCAATTTGGTTGAGTGGCAGTGAATATAGTTAAAACAAGATGTAAGATAGAAAGAAAGAAATGATTCAATAATGTATCTATCGAACGATTGATGTTCTTGTGTATATTGCTTAGAGAGAAAAGAGAGCTAAGGGTTGCAAAGAGTGAGCCAGATCCCCTTCCTTTCATCTTAAGCTACCCTTATATAAGCCAAAGTTGGATTTTTCAAACCCTAAAGTACTGGTGAAGTGACCTCTCTGTGGCTTCAACGTTAGTATGTGCTGTGACGCCCTGATCGAGGTCGACATATGTCACTCGGGTTGGTAGGAGTGGAAACCTGTTGTATGAACCCTCCAGACCCCTCGAGCATTCAGTGATGCAAGCTAACTCCGGGTGCACTTTTCACCTAAGTTGGTTCTAATTTTTCAAATACCAAATCAATCCAATTGTGTCGGATTTTAAAATCTATAAATCAAACCAAACCAATAAAAGTCGAATTTTTCAACCTCGGGTTTTTTTGGGTTTTTGTTCGGAAAAGCCTTCATATAAAACATATAACTTTTACTTCAAATATTTTAGTCATAATATGATACAACTATATAATTAAGGTGTTTCTTAAGAAAATAACACAAAATGTGAGATGAGCGATGACATTGTAATAAAATATTCAACATAAGAGATATTGAAATAGCATAAAATAAATATTGCTAATTAATAAGCCATAATGAACATGGTCATAATCTCAAAATTCTAAGTCATGCTAAAGTAACTACAACTAATTAGTATTAATTACATAACAAAAATAAAATAAAGTTAATATTTATTTTGAGTGCCTACACCAATGCAAAACTAAAGAATAGCTATCCAACGTTCTTGTCATTCCTAGTGATAGAATTGAATTTCGTTTGTTAGCATTAGTATTAATTTGGTTTTGGTTTGAACTTTATTTGAGTTGTTAACATCTATATATGAGCTGTAAAACTTATTGGACCATTCAAAATTTTAAGTCCAAGCTTGAAAGAATATGTTAAAAAGACAAAAACTTCGAAAACATTTAAGAAAAATTTATAAATCGCATTACGAATAAATACTTTTATGTATGAAATACTTTTACTAATTCATATAAGCATTTTCGGGTTGTTTTGGTTCGGTTTGACTTTTTTTAGTTAAAATCAAACCAAACCAATTATAATCGGGGGTTTTTCTCAATACCAAACCAAATCACTAATCAGGTCTTTTTCTCGGTTTGATTCGAATTATCGATTTGGTGCGTTTTATCGATTTTCTCTGTACGTCCCTAGTATTTACACTTTACACCAAATCAATTCAAGTTATCGTGGTTAAGTAATTTAGCGAAGTGAAAATATACATCAATTAATCACGATTAACTGATAGTTATGTATACTCAGACACATGTCATGCACGTATTGGTTTGGTGTAAACACTTCATTATGAGTAAATTTTTACCATATGAGTAAATTTTTACCAAAATAGCAAATTGAGTAAATTTTCTAACAGCTGGGGCTTAATAGGAAATTCACAGAAAGCTCCTCTTATCTGAGCTTGTTATAATCCCCTTCTACCTCTTCTTTGCCTTGAAGAATCTCCTTTTCCATTTCATTTTCTTCCTCTCTTTATCAACTACAGTTTTGTTTTTCTTCACTCCATGTTGAGTTTTCATCTCACTTCTTTGCTTCCTCTTCCAATTCGGAATATTGACTGTGATCCTCATTTATAGTACTTGATCACAACCTTCTTAGTTACAATTGACAAACTTTCAACTTAATTCAATAGCCCAATTTTCCACTACTTGATTCTCCTCTTAACTCCTTAAAAAAATTAGAGGAAACATGGAGGTTGCAAGAGTTTATGAAAGTTCTAATATGACTACAAACAATGGATTTCTACTTCCAAATGAAAGTCTTTCCCCTCCTTCTAAGGTTCTTGATTCTCTTTGGGTGTCCAACAATTCCCCCATTTTCCATGGTAATAATCTTCACCTCCCTGCTAGGCGGATTCTGGATTTTTAGGTTGTGGGTTCGGATTATACTTTTTTTACTTATTAGGTTCTAAATAAATTATTTTTACATATTAAATGATTGTTTTAACACAATAAAGAAGTTGAGCCAAGTTACTCATAACTACGATACTGGCTCTGCCTCTTGAATATCTTGTAAGCTTATAGTTCTTAGACTTTAACTTTTGATTGAGTGGTGAGTCGACCTTTTGATGATTATTAGATTGTAGCCTAAGTTCACAAAAATTATTGATGTAGTAGTGATAGAATTTCCCTAATCTCTGCTTTTATCAAGAAAAAGATCAAACTTTGAGCAGTAAGTTTGAACCTTGTTTTGCACAGTTTCTGGACGAATTTTGTCACTTTTGTTTTATCCTTGATTATCTGAACCAGAAAAAAAAGGTCTGATTTAGCTGTCAAGAAGTGGAAATGTACACAATAATATAATATGGTTCTCATCATGTATTTGTGAGATTTAAGTTCCTTCATTGCTCTGTTTCAGGCTCTGCATCCATGGTTAATTTCGACGAAACCCGAGGAGAAAGGGGTAAAAAGAGGTCATTTTTTCCTCAACTTGACAATAAAGAAAATATCACCAACGAGGATGATTATGAGGTGTGTTTTCACCAAACTGAAAAGAAGATCAGGCGACTTTCGCCGAAACAAGTTCAGTTTCTTGAGAAAAGTTTTGAGGTAGAAAACAAGCTTGAACCAGAGAGGAAAGTACAATTGGCTAATGAAATTGGATTGCAGCCAAGGCAAGTTGCTATTTGGTTTCAAAATCGACGTGCCCGGTACAAGACTAAACAACTTGAGAAGGATTATGATGTGCTCAAAGCTAGCTTTGATAAACTCAAGGATGATTATGATTGTCTCTTTAAAGAGAATGAGACTTTGAGAAATGAGGTACTTCAAGCCTCTTTGATGCCTATCATTATGTAGTCAAGAAATACTTAACATTATTCGAGTATATCATATTTCAATGTTTATTTCAGCAAGAAAAGTCACTGGTAATGTGGAGAACTGGAGTTAAAATGACAGTATTTGTTAAGTCCCATATCGATTGGTGGGAGGCAAATTTGTCTCCTTACATGGTTTTGAACAATTTTCATGACTTAAGCTAACTTTTGAGGTTAAGTTAGGCCAATTCTTTTTTTTAACATAGTATCCTAGCCAGATCTCCCCCCCCCCCCCCCCCCCCCTTCCCACCACCACAACGGCTTGCTTCACAAGATGTTAGGCCCCCATCATATATTGTTCAAACTTCAGATATTCAGTCCTAACGTGGAGGAAGTGTAAGTCCCATATCGGTGGGTGGGAGGCAAAACTGTCTTCATTATGGTCTTGGATAATTCTCACATGTTGAACTAGCTTTAAAGATTGAATTAGGTCTCATGTCCATCTTTTGACAATATTAGAAGTGTACAAAATCTGATCTAACTATTTGTTCTCCTTTTTCGTTCATAGGTCCATTTACGTAAAGAGAAGTTGCTCAACAAAGTAAATGATGAGGAAAATTCAGAACAAAACAATCCCATTAGTCCACTTGATGTAGAAGCTGACAATCCTATTGGGTTTACTAAAATTTTAGCTATGGTGGTGTGCAAGCAAGAAGATGCAAGTTCAGCAAAAAGTGATATTCTTGATTCAGACAGCCCACGTGGGAATTACACCTCTTTTTTTGAGCCTACTACTGATTCTTCAAATGTATTTGAGACAGAAGCATTGTCTGATTTTTCTCAAGAAGATGACAACCTAATTAGCAAGAGCCTTCTTCCCACACTACGCTTCCCAAAACTTGAAGAAGATCACTTACCACTAAATTCTTCCAATTTGGGTTTCGATCAATCTTGGTTCTGGCATTATTGAGTTTTGAATTATAAAGGGTGTTAAAAGCCTTTTGCCACATTTCCTTTTGTAATTTACACTTGCTGCAATGCAATAATATGTTGTGTATAGGTCCACTAGGAGGAGATGAAAATCTTTGCTTGTTCCTAAGTGTTCTCATTGGCCCTTTCTTAAGCTCAAAAACAAATCAATGGTACTATTAAGGTGAATTCAGTTTATATTGAAGATGAAACATTATAGTATCATTTGGCCTTGTTCAGTGAAAACAAATGCTTTATTTAACTTCTAAAATAACGAAAAATAAATAAACTACCTCTCAATATCAAGCAACTTGGACGTACTACTAAAAAAGGCTTTTTTGAGTGGATAAAATCGATGGATGTTCCGTTAAGTAAACCGACAAACTATAGCGAAAACTATGTTAGTTTTAATTTAGTTGTATGATGGACTCTCTCGGAATATACCGAAGGCGTATGTCAATTTCCTGTACTAACGTGATCATTTCCAGTATATCACTTTCTGTCGGTTTTTTTATCAGTAAACCCACTGTTCTGATGTCGATTTTTGCCCTAAAAAAAGGGGTGTAATGGGGTGACAATATGAATTTGTATCGCGTCGCTTAAGCATGTCTCCATCCAATATTACAAAAATTAGTTTCTTTAGCAATAGAAGTTCTCCACATTTTCTACTAGTATATATATAACATCCATAACAATCCTAAACACTCCTCGCAAACATTGTACTTAAATAAACATATTAACCTGACAAAACTTAACTCCAACTAATTAGTATTGTCTATACATCATTGTTCACAATTGTGCTTTATCTTCGTTGGGTCTCCATGAATTTTAAGATGTTATAGGTCTCGCGAGAGATACTTATTCTTTCATATAATTCTAGGTCTACCTCATCTCTTTAATACTTTCGCTCAACCTAATTTCACATCCACATATCGATGAATCTGAAGGTCGATATATGTAAAACATTGCTAGACCATTTCAATCGACCTCCTCTCATTCTAAAAGGTTAAATGACCTAATAAATAAATGAAGGCCACAGTTCATGTTCAAGAGAGAGTACGGAGGTTGAAATCTTTTTTTTTTTTTTTTTTGGTAAATCAGGTTGAAATCTTTAAATTTGGAAGAAACCCCCTTACCAGATCAAGTTTTTTTTTTTAAGATTGTGGATGTTGATATTTGGCTTTTATTTAACTTTGTAAAATTGGACGTTGAGACACAATCCATCGTTTTAATTTTTTATTAAGGGAATCAAGGATTGTTTTTATTAAAACATGAACATCTTGCTGATCATTGATTGTTAAATGTCGAATTCTAGAGTGCTAATGTCCCTTATAAACATATTTTAATAGCTAAAATCTTCCTGGAAACTACTACAATTTGTTCTTTACAGATAGATTCCGTCACTTCTAGCACGTAGTCTTGATTTAACAAATGAAATGAATAATATATACTCTGTCCGTTAAGAACCAAAACTTCTTTAGAGTATTTAAGTTAAATAAAGCTTTGGAACCTTACCAAACACTAGCTTATAGCCATAAGGGAATCAAAGTTTTCTTATTGTTACCAATGATTAAAAGACAAAGTCTAAGATCATGGTAGTTATATTTATGATACGACCGCTACTTGTCATGCTCTTCTTTTTTCACTCTCGTTGACTCAAAATGAAAAAAAGAACTCATGTATTTTAGAAAAGTTATAAACTACCTAATCTCAAAAAAAGAATTCATGTATTTTGGAAAAGTTATAAACTACCTAATCTTCATTACAATTAGAGGAAGATGTGAATTTTCAACAGCAAATGTAAATGCACCGCTACTTATTCAAGTATACATGGTATTAAGTACATATTGAATAATGAATATAGTGATATTCCACATTTACTAACTGAAAAGCTTGGGTTCAACTTTGATTACAATACAGGGAAATGTGAATCCGGTGGTAGATGTACATGTAATTTATTGGTTCAATTGAATCTAGCATTTTCGTGATGTATATGTAGAAATACCAATAAAAATCTAAAGAATTTTAAATTTTAACCATAATTTCGGAAGTATAGAAAATATGTTTAATAGTAAAAATCTAACGGTTAAACCTATCAGATTTAAATTCTAAATCAATCCGCTATAAATGACACTTCCAATACGTAACATAAAGATGAAAACCATAAATAGGCGGCATACGAATAGGCCATAACTGACACTTCCAACACAATAGACCACTTGCCTTAGAGATTGGACATCAGATTTATATTTTGACAAGTCATTTTGTTTGTATCCAAAATTTGTGTCCTAAATCACAACCTCGCCTAGCAATGAATCTTAATAGCTAGTACTTCATTTGTTTACTTTACATCAAAACAAGCCATGAAATGTCGCTTTAGGCTTTCTTTTTCATTCCCATAACTTCTAGACCATGTGAAATCAAAATTGGGTTGTAAGTTCTAACATATTGTAAAAACGTTAAAAGGGAAAATAGGAGAACATGGAGTGACTGCAAAACAGAATATTAGACGTTCTAATTTAGTGGATGCAAAGTATAACTATACCTCAGTACCTATATATATAGATCATTTAAAATTGAGTCGAGCTAGGAGCTAGATTATATGCATATAATACCCTTGAGTTCTGGAACCAGAATTACATCTATGGACAAGTACTCTTTCTAAATTTTAACATAAAACAGATCAAATCTATCTCAGAACTAACTACAATTTCTTATTTCCCTAGATATCATTTTATGCCACAATACTTTGATTAGACAAGCAATTTGATATATTAATCTGACTTACATATCTTATTAGTGTTAGTGGAAAATATCTAAGCTTCGTAAGTTGAATTTGAGATCTCAGAAACTGTGACTTACAAGAAACGAAATTGTGTCAATGCTTACGGGTGTTTCAAGATTTAGAATGTGTCATTCAATTAGGACAGATCACAGAAGAGCATCAGTTAAACAGATAAAAAGATCCTTTACTTTTGAAAAAGTATTACTATCATAATCTTTTCTTTTGAAATAGACCCTGAAAATTTAAAGAGCCAATTTGAATATATCTCCTTAGGATAAGTTAGAATTTGCATTTCGGGGAGTTAGGATGAGCTCATGAACAACAACATACTCAGTGTAGTCCTACAAATAATTTTGAGAAGAATAGGATGTATGCCGATCTTAAAAAAAAATGTTTTCGAAATAGAATTACAAAGAAAATATTTGACAACATTATATCAAAACACAAAGCTACAGAGGATAAGCCCACGAGTGAATTTTAATTAAGTTTCTGAATATTTGGTAGTTAGTCTTGGAAAACATTCAATACCCACATTGACAAAAGAAAAAGAAAAAACCAAAAATATCTGATACTCAGTAGACAACTTAAAATATGCCAAGTTGACATGATTTTTCATTTTTTCAATAAAAAAGAAATCGTCGTCAAACAAATGCCACGCAAGCAGAGAAGCGTATACCACGGAAGCTCTGAAACCTATGGGCCCCACCATAAAATGGGCCCATCGATTGAGACAGGGACGTGTAACGTGGCGAGAAACGTACGGTGTAATGAAAGAAAGTTGGCCTGGGGTCCAGATAATGTCACTTTCAGTTACTCTTTCACAGAGGAATGCATGCAGATCAGAATATAAATTAGAAAATGAAGGATGAGGTGGGTTTTTCACACAAATTATTTTGGGGTGGCATTTAATTTTTGTCCTACTGCACTTTTGGCGCGGTATAAAATTTTGGCCTCTATAATTAGCATTTAGCTTCGTCATATGTATCATAACATTTCGCAAGTTATGTCAAAATAAGGCAAAATATTTAACATTCAACATAATCTGACAAAAGGCATAAGTTTAGATTTCGCTTAGCATAGTTAACGTTTAGCTTCGCCATATGTATGATCACATACACACAAATTATGCACAAAGACAAAACTTTCAACATTCAACTTAATTTGAAAAATACTACCCAATTTATGTTGCATAACTTAATTCTTATAGAAGTTATGCCGAGCGAGGCAAAAATTCAGTTTCCAAAGATAAAAATATTACAGAACTTATGTCAAGCGAAGAATCTCTAGATATTTTCATTAAATAAACAACAGGGATAAAAATTAAATACCACATAAATGAGGAGCAAAAATTGAAGAACGAAGGACCAACATGGATTGTGATGAAATAGTTTGGGTCCTCCACCTTTAACCAGAGATCTCGTGCTCGAGTCCTAAGAATAAAAAAAATCTTATCTGGAGTGGTGCTTCCAAAATGTAACCTACAACATGCGATCTTAATATAGTCAAACTCCAATATGGATACCAAACACCACGGTTACAAAAAACAAATAAGAAAAGGAAGGATGAGGTTGATGTGCTCAGATTATGGGCCCAATCACGCACTCTTAACTGGACTGGGCTTTTGGATGTTTGCGCAGAGTATAATACTAGTGTCCAAAAATGTCACACGTGGATGATCGTTTTCATGGGACATCACTGCCCACGTGCGTACCATGTCTTCATGTCCTGGATTATCTCAACGAGCTTTCAACGGTAGCTTTGTCGCTTTTTTAGTTTACCACAATACACATTACAAAGGGAATTTACACTATTAAACTTTCTAAAAATGAATTACAAATCATTTTTATAACAGACATGTTTGATAAATTGCACAATTTAGTACTAAATAATATTTTATAAACAATAAAATTATATTAATAATTTAAAATTTAAATTACTTTTTAAAAAATGATCGAGTTATCTCCGTATGACTTATAAGTTACGAGTTCGCGCATCGTGAAATCAACCGTTGATATTTACATTAAGCTGCTTACATTACACTTCTTTGGGATGTCAGGGGTGGGCGTTCGAGCTGTTCGGATTCGATATGAATATTTTGGTTCGGATATTCAATTTTTGTGTTGAAGAAATTACAATCCAAATCAGCGCAGACTGGATTGTAACTTTTAAGTTCGGTTTCGGACTACTTAGTTTGAATATTTCGAATTTTCGGTTTAAATTTTGAACCTTTAAGGCAAATTAGGAACCAAATTCATGTGATCCAGTTATCAAGTTACATGTCTTAAAATAACGAGAAACCAAATTAGAGCTAGAAGATATGTGAATTCAACAAAGAGTTGTTTGTCACTAAACCAAAAGGTATCAAGTCCACATAGTTCAATACTATATTATTCCCTCTGTTTCATTGGAAGTTGTCTTATTCTACACTCAAGCTTTACAAGCTAAGTAGGATGGACAATAATGAGGATAATAGGCAACACCTGTTTGGAATATAAGGTATAAAAATTTTGAATTCTCAGATATCGAAAATTCGAAGTGTTAAATTCAATATCCAATCCAAAATTTAATTTTTTTAAATGAAATCCGAAATTCAATTCATAATCCAAAATTCAAACCAAATGTCCAAAAAGTTTGAATTTTGATTTGGATTTTGGGTTGGCTCAAACTATGCCGACCCTGATCCTCCCCATTTCATATGAACACGGGATATTTTTCGTACCAGTCTGCCCTTTATCTATCTCTTTTAATTTACGTAAAAGTGTTTGTCTTAGCACAGAATTTAAGAATGAGATAAAGATTTTTGAAATATGTGGTCTAAAACAAATTTAGATATTTGTGCAATTATAAATCATCTCATTAAGGATATAATGAAAAGTCTAAAGTTAAATTGTTAGTAAATATAAAAAGAACTATTAATATTTTTTAAACTACAAAAAAAAAAAAAAAAAAAAAGGTGTCACATGAATTGAAACCGCTCTTGCATCTAACTCTCAACTAATTTTAGTTTTCCAACTTCTCCTTTTCTCTTTCCTTTTGATTGTCTGTTTCTAGTAGGTACTGAATAGGCCCATTGAGCAACATGGAGAGGCAAAATAAGAATGGCGATTGACCTGTACATACATAATAAGAAAAGTATTTACAAAATACAATGAAACTTTTCATTTTACAAAATATGTAATGAATTTCTTACAAAATATATATGAAATTTTCGCTCAAGGTTTTGTTTTTTTAATTATTTTTAAAACATATATATGTATTGTTTATTTTATTTGAAAAATTAAATTATTTTTTCGCTCAAGGCTTAAAAAATAGCTTAAAATTTTGTGTATGAAAAATGCATTAAATGTGTATATCTTGCTCAAAGCTTAAAAAGTTCGCAAATTTTATGTATGAAAATTGTATAAAATGTATATATCTGGTTCAATGCTTAAAAATTTCGCTCAAAAGTTTGTATAAAAACGATATGAAGTATGTATATCTCGCTTAAGGCTTAGAATTTCGCTCACATTTTTCTTGTATAAAGTTTATGTTAGGTTTTTGGAAAATTAATACAACTACAACAACATTGTATACAACTTTCTTACAATATTTAAAGCTTAAAAAAATCGCTCAATATTTTGTTTATGAAATGTGTATATCTCTCTCAAAGATTAAAAGTGCGCGAAAACTTTTATGTATGAAAATTGTATTAAAAATTTCGCTCACATATAAAAAATTTATTTACATTTTTCGTACAATTTCATAGACAAAAATTTGAGTGAATTTTATAAGCCTTGAGCGAAAAAAATTTATAACATATTTTTTAGAATTTTAATTAAAAAAAATGAAAAAACAAGTATGAAAAATGAATATCTGTTATATTTTGTAAATTTGTATTTATATTTTGTAAAAAAAAAAAATCATTATGTTTTATAATAAAGAGTGTTAAGTTGGGATTCAAAGTCACATTCGTAGAGTTACCGTCATTATGTAAGATTTACGAATTAATTTTTTCAGCAATGGTTAAGAGTTAAGATCTGTACAATTTTATATTCAATGCATTTGGGGAGGCAAAACTAACCCAGAATTTATAAGAGAAATTGATATAAATAACCGCCTACTAAAATAATAACAAATAAATATATAGTTTTTGCATATTAATGTATGATATACATAAAACATACAATTTTTGTATAAAATTGTGTATATTTTTCATATATTTCGCTAGCGAGCCCCGTAAAAAGTTAATCAATTGGGAATGAAATATTTTATTGGTTTTTCTTTTTCATTTTGGGCGTGAAATATTCTATTGGTTTTTCTTTTTCATTTTTGTTCCGTCGGCCTAAATTAATTATAGGCGCTAGCGAAAATATACAAAAATATACATTGATTATGTCTAATATGTAAATTTTGTGTATTATAATGTGGGTGTTATATGTATTTTTGTACTTAAAAATACAAAACCTATACATTTCCTGGCTGTTATTCTTTGGGAAAACAACACCAAATTCCCCTAAAATATAAAATAATTACCCGCTCCATGCCCCTCCTAAACTAATTCGTTTCTTACTCAACCGATTGAAACTATTTACCCGACATACCCCCTCGCCCAAACCCCTTCCTCCATGATATCATCGCAGTACATTTATATATCATGATGGTATTATGAAAGACTAAGAGAAAGACTTAAGTAGTCCTCCATGATACCATCTTAGTATAATTATATACTACTATGGTACCATGGCCGTAAGGAATGTCTCATTGAAGGACTGAAGCAGACTTCTATGATACCATTACAATATATGTATATATGATGATGGTATCACATATGTTTTTTTCGAGAAAGTGTCTTTTTGATATGAACATGATCATCTATAATACCATCTTAGTATATTTATATACCAAGATGGTATCATGGAGGACTAAGAGAAGGACTGAAGCTCTCTTAGATAATACTATCTCAGTATATTTATATACTATGTTAATATATTAATTTGGGGGCATCTCGGATAAATAGTTTTAATTTTTTCTGGGGGTACGAAAGTTATGAAGGTACGGGCGGGTAATTATTTTGGTTTGAGGGCACGCGTGTTCTTTCCCCTTATTCTTTTGAGCGGTACAAAAATATAATTATTCTGATTTTATTGATGGGCTGATTTGGGCAATATCAATATTAGTCCATAACTGCACTAGCCAAACTAACTCGTGTTTATGCCCAAACATGACCCATCCGATGCCCAAAGTTCAAGTTCAATTCTTGTAGTGGAGTTCATCCTTTTTTGTGCATTTTTCTCCACAATATGGAATCTAAGTAGTTTCTTACTGTTACTGTATGGAGTAGCTGATTTTACTAAAAAGGATATTTATGATTATCATGATTTATTTTTCATCTAAACAATTGTCTTGATAATAAAGATTTTAACGGATCCTGCTTTTAATATGCTCATACCGTTACCTCACCATGTAAAATGGACTAGTAAAATGTATCATGTCAGATTCAGCAGAGTAATCTATGCTATTTAATATTGTATGAAACCTAAGTTCGCTTTCAATCTTATTTAGTCTGACAAAGTTACTCTTTAGATGTTCGTTGAAAAAGTTCTTGTAACGACCCGCTAGGTCGTTATGGGGGGTGACTTAGAAAATTAGACCCCCGTTGGGACTTCTGAGGCCGCAAGTGAGTTCGTAGCGTGATTTTATGTGTCTGTGCATGTTTTGGTTGCGTCTGTTGGGCCTTGGATTGGTGTTAGGATTTTTGGGTGGAAACTGGTGCAAAAACCCAAGTTACTGGTCAAAATAGACCGCTGCAGCGGGTGTGGGACCGCGGCAGCGGGTCCATCGTAGCAGGTAGGGGGTTGCCGCCGCAGGGAGGCCGGACTTTAATGAGGTCTGCCAAAGCGGGAGCATTCCCGCTATAGGGAGACCGCTGCAGCGGTCGACAAGAGGCAAAACGTGTTTTTTATTCTTTATTCCGAACCCATTCCCCACATAACACCAAAACAGTTTTCAAGAACTACTATGGCGAAATTCTAAGGCTAGGGCTAAAATACACTTGAAAGGTAAGTCTCAACCCTTGACTTTGTTAATTCCATCATCATGATAAATTCCATGATTAGTTAAAGGTCCGTTAATAGTGAATGAAAGGGCTAAAACCCTAGAACTTAAGAAACTTTGTAACGATGAATGGGTTGTTAAATTTATTATTGTTTAATCATCTAGGGGTATAGATTATCACTTCCTAAGATGAGAACTTGTCTATTAATGGTGGAACTTGTTGAATGAGACCTAGGGTTTCACAAAGATGATAACTTTAGCATAAAAACTGCCTGTAAAAGGGTTGGAGCGATTAGAAAACCCACGAACAGATAAAATATGATTATTGGGGTTGATATTATGATGAAATAACGCTTAGTGATAGTTCATCCATTTGAAAAGGGTAGAAGTAGTTGAGTTCTTTACCCCAAAGTGGTGTATTGTTTGAGTAGATGATTTAAATACTCATATAACTCTATATTTCTAAACTTTGAATGTTCGGAATCTTTGAAAAGGGGAAAAGAAATCGCGGAGTGATTACATTGTTCCAGTTCTGCTTTGAGGTAGGTTACGATCTACTTGAGTTAGACTTTGATTAGTTGATTATATGTGTTACGAAATTGATAGAAGAAGCATGATTAGGGCTTCGCACATAAAATGTGGTTGATAATTCCTACAGTTTGATATTGATTGATCAATTATGTGATGAACTAATATGAAATGATAAACAAGGAGTTCATAAATACTCTTCTTATTGACTTGGAGAATTCCCTTATTCATGCTATTGATTGTTGAGTATGACTTGTGACGTGGTGACTTGTATTCCTTGTGATTGATTATTGATTGTTCACATTCCTTATTGATTATGGAGCGGGAATACATTGTGATGAGAAAGATATTATAAATATGAAAAGGCATATTTGACAGGGGGTGAGGATGTGGCCTACGTGAAAGGCTCTTGATCTAAGGTAATATTCCGGAGTGAGGGTATATAGACACCATGGGTCCCCTACAGGTCATGACTAATGGGTAAAAACACTACCATTTAACGTGTGTGTACAGATATCTGACAGAGTTGAAATAATTTGTGATTTACGATTGTGTTTGGTAATTACATGGGTTGAGGTACTCTTATTGATTTCTACTTGTGTGGATTTACCTTATCCCTATGTTGGATGATATTTCGGTGTTGGATGATTTCTGTTGATAGTTCTCGAGATTATGTGTTGTTGTGCCTATCTGTCTATATTATTGATTTTGTGATTGTATACATGATACTAATCTTAGGTACATAGTGTTTGTACTGATACTATCTTGGTGCATTCTTTTGAGTGTAGAGTGTGATCCAGAGATATCTACGAGAGCTCATATTTAGCATGAGGTCAGTTCCCGACAGATTCGAGGGTGAGCTCTTATCCATGACAGGCCGCCTCAAGATCTTTCTTATTTTAGATGTCTATTTCATTTCAGACATTTATGTTTATTTTGGACAGTTATTCATTCTTTAGACAGCTATGTTTTAGAGTCCTTGTACATTGACTTTTGAATTTTGGGATTGTAATAGTTAAACTTCCGCAGATTTTATTTATTTATGGCATGACTAGGCATTTAGAGATTTTTATATCTGTTATATCCTTGAATGCTTTAAAATTGGCTAAGTAAAATGGTAATCGTTTGGATAGTTGGTTAAGTAGATGGTTCTCCCACTAGGGATTTGTGTGGGCTCCACACACGATTGTTTAGATCTTGACAAAGTTGGCATCATAGCCCTAGGTTCGTCGATCTCGTTATACAAGGACATGTCAAGTAGAGTCTTGCAGATCGGTACAGAGACGTCTGCACGTATCTTTGAGAGGCTATGGGACACTAGGAAAATTTAATTTCTTTCTTTCTTTCGTGCTACTTGATTCCAATTAGTATCTGGATAATTCAAATTGGTATCTAACCTTTTCTTTATATTCTCTCACAGATTGTGAGGACTCGTGCAGCAGCAGCAGTTAACGAGGTACCCGCGCCGGCTGCTGAGGTCCGATGCGCGGTAGATGTCAGGTCACTGGGGTCGCAATTCGTGGAGAAGGCCAAGCCAGGGGCCGTGGTCATGGTAGAGGTAGGAGAGAAGTAGCACCAGCTAGGGGTGGGGCTCCTGCGGCTGGTCAGCACCACGCTGAGTCTCCTGAACCTCAAATAGTCCCAGATGAGGCAGGAGAGTTTAAAGCAGCACCAGCTCAGCTAGATATTATAGCTCCTCTGGTGTTGTCAGATGTGATGGTCCGAGTGTTGAACCTGTTAAATAGTTTGACAGAGGCAGATGTGTTACCAGCTGTTGTAAATCTAGGTCTAGGCGGAGTTCGTGCTCCGGTGTTACAGCATGCTGCAGCTGTGGCTCCTTGGTTGGATGAGGCTTCAAGACTGGGTGTATTTCCTAGGCCAGTGGGAAGTCCGGGGATGAGCATGATCAGTTTTGAAGGTTCACTAAGATGAAACCTCCAGAGTTCTATGGCACTAAGGTTGAGGATGCGTACGAGTTCATCATGGACTGTCATGAGAGGCTCCATAAGATGGGGGAAGTAGAGAAGTATGGTGTGGAGTTTGTGACCTTCCAGCTCTTGGGTGATGCTAAGTGATGGTGGAGGGCTTTTGTAGAGTGCAGGCCAACGGGATCACCTCTGTTGACTTGGACTCAGTTCTATCATGTGTTTCTAGACAAGTATGTTCCTCGTACTTTGCGGGCGCAAGCGCGATGAGTTCAGTATTATTGAACAAGGTAATCTATTTATGGCTGATTATGACGCTTGGTTTCATTCATTGTATCGATATGTCCTCCATCTTGTGCCTACTGAGGAGGAAAGAGTTAGGAGATTTGTGAAGGGGCTGAACACTACCCTTCAGTTGTCAGCTCTTCAGCTTGCAGCGACAGTTGCATCCTTTCAGGAAGTGGTGGATCATGTTAAGACTGTCGAGGGGATTCGGCAGGAGGATTACCATAAGCACGCGGAGAAGAAGGCCCGAAAGGGTGGTGGTTACATTTGCTCTTTCGCCAAGGGCCAGAGTTCCTAGTTTTATTCAGGACGCCCTGTTCAATCAGCCATGCAGGTTTCGGCTGGAGGCCTATCTAAGGCCAGTCAGTACTATTGTAGTCAGCCAGGGGGTTCACAGGTCAGCACTCCAAATTCGTTTTTGTTCAGCGTCCAACGCTAGCCACGAATGTTTTGACTGTGGTGATATGGGGCATTTCAAGAGAAATTGTCCCAGTCTTAGGAAAGGTGGTCAGGGTACTCAGTTTCAAGCTCCCGAAACCCCAACATCAAGTAGAGGGGGAGGATCTTATGGTGGAAACCGTGCTCAGTCTGGGCGTGGAGGTCACACAACTGGTAGAGGTGGCCCCCAGCCTAACCGAGGCTAGTATCAGTCTGGTAAAGATGGTCATTAGCCCAATATGGGCGGAGCTCAGACAGGGCAAGTTGATCGCAATGGTTCGCAGGCTACTGGAAAGACGGGTTCGTTGTTATGCCTTTCCTGGCAGAGCAGAGGCTGAGGGCTCAGATGCCGTTATTACAGGTAACATCTCAGTCAGTCACCGGATAGCTTCTGTATTGTTTAACCTGGGTTCTACATTTTCTTACGTGTCTACATATTTCTCTATGAGTCTTGATATGGTCTGTGATTTAATTGATGTCCTTATACATGTATCTACTCCAGTTGGAGATTCTGTGATTGTAGATAGAGTTTTTCGATCTTGTACTGTCACACTTATGGGGTATGGCACCTAGGTTGACTTAGTAATCTTATACATGGTAAATTTTGATGTCATCTTGGGTATGAATTGGCTAGCTCTTTATCATATAATTCTGGACTATCATGCCAAGACAGTCACCTTAGCTATGCTCGGGGTGCCTAGACTTGAGTGAAAGGGCAACATTAGTCCCTCCCCAAAGAAAATAATTTCCTTTATTCGTGCAAAGAAGCTAGTGGACAGGGTGTTTGGCTTATTTGGCATATATGCGTGATACCAGTTCCTGTGGTACATGAGTTTGCGGAGATGTTTCCCGCAGACTTGTCAAGCATGCCACCGGACCGTGACATTATTTTGTGCATCGACTTAGAGCTAGGGACCCGCCCTATTTCTATTTCGCCATATCGGATAGCACCAGTAAAGTTGAGGGAATTAAAAGAACAACTTCAGGATCTTCTTAGTAAGGGTTTCATTCGTCCGAGTATCTCCCCGTAGGGCGCTCCTGTTCTATTTGTGAAAAATAAAGATGGGACTATGCAGATGTGCGTTGATTACTTCTAGTTAAATAAAGTCACCATCCGAAATAAATACCCATCCCTCGTATTGATGATTTGTTTGACCAACTACAGGGGGCTTTTGTGTTTTCGAAAATTAACTTGAGGTCGGGATATCATCAGTTGAAAATTCTAGTAGAAGATGTTCCTAAGACTTCTTTCCGGACCAGGTATGGCCATTATGAGTTTCTGGTTATGTCTTTCGGGCTTACTAACGCCCCAGCTGCTTTTATGGATTTGATGAACGATATTTTTAAGCCATACTTGGACTATTTTGTGATAGTGTTCATTGATGACATCATGGTTTATTCAAAGAGTAAGGAAGATCGCGAAAAACACCTGAGAGTCATCCATGGGTTATTGAGAAACAAGAAGTTGTACGCAATGTTCTCTTAGTATGAGTTTTGGCTTGCATCTGTGTCCTTCTTGGGGCATAGAGTTTCGAAGGAGGGGATTATAGTGGATCCGAAGAAAATTGAGGCGAGATCATCGTTTGTGGATCAGATTAAAGCCAGGCAGTTCGAGGATATGGGTCTATGCAAGATTCGCGATAAAGTCTTGCGTGGTAAGGCCAAGGAGGCCGTGATTGATGATAAGGGGGTCTTGAGAATCCAGGGGCGTGTTTGTGTTCCCCGTGTTGATGATTTGATTAAGACCATCTTAGAAGGGTCTCATAATTCTTGATATTCCATTCATCCTGGTGCTACCAATATGTACCGTGACTTGAGGTAGCACTATTGTGGCTAGGATGAAGCGTGATATTGTTGAGTTTGTTGCACAGTGTTTGAATAGCCAGCAGGTAAAGTACGAGCACCAGAGACCCGAGGGTACACTTTAGAGGGTGCCCATTCGCGGTTGGTCTTTTGAAGACCTTAGGTAAGTTCGATCGATTTGGGTCATTGTTGATGGATTGACCAAGTCTACCCATTTTATACCGGTTTAGATTACCCATACCGCCCAGAAGTTGGCCCAGATTTATATCCAGGAGATTGTTCGTCTGCATGGAGTTCCTATTTCCATCATAGCTGATAGAGGCACGACATTTACATCTCGATTTTGGAAGAATTTACATTTGGAATTGGGTACTAGATTGGACCTTAGTATAGCTTTCCACCCTCAGAAAGATGGTCAGTCTGAGCGGACTATTCAGGTCCTAGAAGATATGCTCCGAGCTTGTGTGATTGACTTTGGTGGACATTGGGATTAGTTCTTGCCATTGGATGAGTTTGCATGTAACAATAGTTATCACTTGAGCATTGATATGGCCCCGTTTGAGGCTCTTTATGGTAGGAGATATAGGTCTCCTATTGGATGGCTTGATGCTTTTGAGGTAAGGCCATGTGGTACAAATCCTTTGAAGGAGTCACTGGATAAAGTCAAGGTGATTCAGGAAAAGCTCTTGGCTGCTCAGAGTAGACAGAAGGAGTATGCGGATCGAAAGGTCCAAGATCTCGAGTTCATGGTTAGAGAACAAGTCTTGTTGAAGGTCTCACCCATGAAGGGTGTGATGAGGTTTGGGAAGAAATGTAAACTTAGTCCCAGTTTTATTAGTCCGTTTGAGATTCTCAATCATGTGGGGCATGTAGCCTATGAGGTGGCTTTGCCCTTAGGTTTGTCAGGCGTTCATCCAGTATTCCATGTCTCTATGTTGAAGAGATATCATGGTAATGGTTCATTTATCATTTGTTGGGATTTTGTCTTGTTGGATAAGAATATGTCCTCTGTGGAAGAGCCTATTGCTATATGTTACGGTTCGTTATTGCGCGGGTTAAGGCATAAAAGTTACTAAGAGGTTGTTGGTGCTCTAATTAGATTTTAGTATTTTAGAGTCGCCACCTAATTTATTAAGGGAAAGTAGGTTAAAAAGGGTTAATCAAACAAGAGAAAAATCCCTTTTGGACCAAAGATCGAGGTAAGGGTTCTGGTGATTCCCTAGGGAAGGTTTTATGTACCATAGTATTAAAGATCCGTAGAGCTTCAATGTGTGATTAATGTATTTATTTGCTAAAAATGTTTAACTTTCCACAAAAATGTCATTCATTTTTTCATAGACCCAAGAAAATTTTTGGCAAAAAGTCCCCTTAAAAAAGGGTTTTTGGAAAATCCGCGTAAGTATTCAATTCACTTAATTGCCGGACTAGGACACACCCGGGATTTATCTGGAGTAAAGTCACTACTATTCTAGTCCTAATAAAATGAGTTTAGTTTTTACGGATTTTATTATACGTATATATAAAAATATGGAGTATATCTCCGATTTTATACATATATATACAGATGAAGAAAATTACAAGTTGTTAATTTAAGTCCGGTTTCAACATTGAAGCTCATATAAGTCAATTTATATTCCAATCCAAATCCATCTCATCTCAAACTCTGGCCCAATAGGTCTCCTTTATTTATTTTCGGTCCAACAAATTCTGGGCTTCCAGGCCCAAAAGCAGTCCGTTTCCAGATTCGGAATCGGTCCAAAAAAATGTCCAAGTCTTTATTTGTTTAACAAAGAGCCTAATTCCAGTATGTGATCCTTGTGGTTGCAAAACATGTGATTTTTGAAATCAACTTATTCCTACTCATTTTCAGTTTAAAAGGAAATGTTACACGGTTTGTTATTTTTTACCATGGGCTTATTGCCCAAGAAGACTTGTCACCAATTATTTTAGAGAAATCACTTTTTGCATTGATTTATCTTTAAACTCTATTTTCTCATCATACACTTAACTGTGGTATTACACCAATTTTAAATTCAATTTCAAGCAAAGTTCATCTTTATCCGAGTTTGAAAATAGTTTGGTGACTTCCTAAAAATACTATGTGTGTTTCCTAAGTTCTAGCATGCACAAGGGTTTCGTTATTTACACATTCAGTGCATATATATATATATATATATATATATATATATATATATATATATATATATATGAAAAGAGAGAAGAAAAGAAGGTAAATTTTTTAATTGATGAGCCTACCCAAGCCCATCAGTGTCATTTTCACCCATGACTGGGCCTTCAATACATATTAGTTTCCCTTTCCATTTTTTGCATGGACTCGATCAAATATAGTGATGTTGGGCCTTAGGCCAACAAGTTTCAAAGCAAAGGAGCAGCCCAAATGCTCACGATGTTTCACATGCCAACACAAAAAAAAGGTAAAAGAAGTTAAGGTTTCGACGGTATCTAAACTATCTTATGAGACTAACAAGAAATTAAAATCAGGTAAACATTAAAACAAACATAGATGCACAGATACGAATAGATAGTTTATATATATTCCTAACAAACTTTGAACAAATAGACATAACACTTCAAAGCCCAAGGTAAAAACAAATGTGGCTAGGCCCAAATGTCGCATAGACATGGGACCAGGTCATAACAAATCCAAAACAGGCCCATGAGATAAATACTTAAAGGTGCAGATTTGGCCCAACACTTAGCATAATAAAACAGGATTCAGAATTTGTTTATGAGGTATACAAAATATACTTCTTTGTATACACCATGATGTATACAAGTCATGTATATTTCATAAACATTCAATACATAGCATGTATATCAGCAACAAAACAAGGGAAAGGAGTGGGATTTTCATGGCAGTTAACCCAGCAAAGGCAACACTTAACAACTTCAAATACACAGTTTTTACTGAAAGGGAAAAAGCCACAGATTCCTACACTTCTTGAAGTGAGACTTAACTTTTAAAGGATGGATTCAACAAAAGTGACTTACTTGAGCATATTAACCCTTTTTATTTAACCTAGAGGGTCCCATAATATATGATTTCATGTAAGGGAACCCCAGCAACCAAAATGAAATGGGACTTGACTAAATTTGACTAAAAGCTCTAAGTCTTGTTCCCTTCCTTCTTAGTCCTAGGTAAGTCACACCTATAATCCTTTATATTTTGAGTGACTACCTCTTGTTAATGGCCTTCAAATCCTAATTTTTTTTTACTCAGGTGTAAACAGACTTGACTATGCACAAACTAGGTGTAAGTCATTTCAACAACAAGTTTTCAAAATAGAGACTCAAAACCTTTAAGTGTGAGGAGCATAGACAATTTTAACAGACCACAAAATAAAGGCAGACAAGAAACTTCAGCACCAGTATTTTAAAAGGAGTAAAATAGGCTATCATTTTTTACTCTTAGATAGACCAATTTCCAAGGGACCAATACACTATGGGTTTACATAATGTAATCAAGATTTTTACTAATATCCATAGTGGAAGACATAGTCAAACAACACACAAGTGGCATAGTTAAGTTGCAGGTTTAATCAAGTGAAAAGTGTAGGGCATCTTTTAAAAGCAAAGTTGCAAACTCAATCAGTGACCTGGTTTAATTAAGTGCCCAGACCAAACTTAGTCAACTACCAACCATGATTTAGCAGACTAACATGAGGCAAATATAGGCCAAACAGTCCTACATAGTCAATTAAGTGCATAAACATGGTTAACAAAGATCATGAACCAACTAACCTTAAACAACTTAAAGAAATAGAGATGATCAACATTATAGATCAATAGACCTCAGAACACAGGTAAGCACTTTATAACTAGCAAATTACAAATTAGCTTATCTTGAACAAGCAAGTAAGCACCTTAGATATGATTAACAGAAATAAGCTAATCTCAGACAAAACAAGTATTTAGGCATGATTAGCAAACTACACATCGACTAATCCCAAACAGGTAAGTATTTAGACAGGATCAAATAGAGGCTATACACTACTAATCCTGCTTGAACCTATAGGCAGGACTAATACAAACTATGAATACCTAATCTAGTTAGACATATAGACATGATCAATAAACTATTTAACTTAGATTAATAACCTAACTAAACAACATGATTAACAACTACAGAACTAAAAAAAATCTAAACTAAGATTAGCTAAGCCCAATAAACTACACAAAAATGAAACCTAATGAATTACATAAGGCAGCTTAAAGTACTAAAAAAATAACTAAAAGGAAAAAGGATTACCTTTTTGGAGTGCAGCCTTGGTCGAGTTTGAATCATAGAGATCTTTTTGCTTCTCAACACCTCAACTCAGCTACACAACAAAGAAAAAATACTTAAAATTTACTTAACTCGAAAATTAAAGCTTCAAAACAATTTTTTGCCAAAAATTAAGAGAAATCGAGTTTTTAGTGAATATGTGTAATATTCCTTTCAAAGTCTGTCCAACAATGCGATTTGGGCGTTCTTTGTATAGAACCCCAAAAATTTTCAAAATCCTAGTAAGAACCAATGTGGGAGAAATCCAAATATTTGAGGATTGCTTCCCCCCACCCGTTCAAAGGTTGAGATTCAACCTTAAGAATTCATAAACGGTTGGATTCGACCTAACAATGGGTCAATCCTCATGGTTCATAATGAACTAATAGGAATTCAATATTCAAACCAAGTGCAAACAAAAATAATTAAAGTTTTTTAGCCATAAGACCATTGCAATGCAGAAAAGTGAAGAACAAGGAGGGATTATACTGTATTAAGGTTGCATTTGGTGAGTCTGGAGACGGATCATTAAATGTTTGCCCGATCCTATCACGACCTATTTTTGCCTAAGTCGTGCAGGCATTACTTTCCCACCTCGGTAAGCGAACTCTCAACCCAACAATGTATAAATACATAAAAGAATGAAATGAAGTAGCAGAATACTACAAATACTTAAGTCTCACGATATAGATATAGAAGTAGTAAAATAGTGCGGAATAATAACAACACCCCCAGGGTCTAGTCTGAATAACACAAGAGCATCTAACAGGGAAATAATACAATCTGAAATACTAATACATAAGGTGTTTATGTCTCTGAATAGAATAGGACATAAAGATAGAAAAGTCTTCAAGGCGGCGGATGGCCATGCTCACCCTGGAGAGTTGAAGAGGAAGCTGAAGCGACTATCAACCACGTGTCACAGAAGTGGATCCAACCTGATACTCTGCATTCATAAAAGAATGCAGCAAGTGCAGGCCAGTACAAACAATAGTACTAGTAGGCATCATCGGCTGACTAAGCATAGCTAACACAACTCAGATAATAAAGCAGATAAGCAAATAAACCAACAAGTATGAGTCAGAGCAAAATCAGAATCAAGTATCCGTCATCGCTTATGTAAAGCATCTGATCCCAAGGGCGCCAAGTCTGAACATATACAATCCAATCCAATCATCGCATTGAACATATACAATCCAATCCAATCATTGCAATAGACACCAAACATATCAACCAAGTCATAATGCAATGCAATGCAATGCAGTATTGTATGAATGCAATGCAATGCTATGCAAATGATGTGTACACATGTCCTCCGGACGAAAATATTGACTTCTCGGTAGCACAATTCAGTGTGACTCGCAAAGTATAATTGCCACCCATCCTGGATCTTTGCCCAACAGACAGATAGGACCCCGAATCTTTGCCCACGGGGGGTTCTTACCGGCACCACCCTGGGGACCCGCGGAGTCAGTGCACTAACAATGATTCCAAAAATTACATTGGATATCGGCCATGCGATCGATGATTCCGGGATGTACATCGGACATCAGACTCTCACGTCACTCAAGTAAAAGAGCTCTCTCAAATATCAATTTCACTCAATCAACGATTCCGGGATGAACATCGGACATAGGACTCTTTCATCAGTGTCATCAATACCACAACAATTATCATGAAATGAGAGTGCGTGCAATGTATGAATCACATCAATAATCATGCTCAATATCATAAGTACCAACAATGGGTACGCCAACAATATATACGAATCACAATATCGACAGTCGGTATGCCAATAATATAACCGAATCACAAGTACCAATAGCGGGTACGCCAACAATATATCCGAGTACAAATACCAACAATGGGTATGCCAACTATATCATAATCAAGATGATAAAACAAAATCAACATCTACCAACAGCTCATGGCATCAAGTCGGCACAATAGAACAATCAAATCACACATAGCGGGGTGGCTAGCCCAAACACGCAACAGTGCCCAACCTAAGGCAACATCCAACCCGAGTTCACGCCCGAAGGTTCACAAGCTGTCTCCGACAATATAATCTACATATGTGCTTCGCTATACGAAGTCTCACCACGGTAAGCCACAACCTACCTGGTTGGTCGAACCGCAACACCAACAACTCACTCCTTTGCCTTGCCTTTCCGCTGAACCTCAGAACCAAAGTAGTTTAAATATAATCGAATTCTAGATTAGAAATCATGAAGAATGATGATACTATTGCTACTATTTAAATTAGGTCAATTCTAGCCCTAGAAATTGGGGAAATAGGCCCACAAGGGCAAAACCGGAAAATTCGGAAGCAAAATGCCAAATTAAGTACTAGATGATGATAACCCAACCACTAATTGCTGATTTAACTCAAGGATTAGTCTAATTTCTGACTTCAAGCCAATCCCCAAATTGGGTATAAACCCTAACTCTTTGATTCCGAAATTCAACACTAAAAAGGAAGGATATATGATTAACAAGCTTAGCTTCATTAAAATAAAACATAAACATCACCAATTTATCATTAATAAGCATAGGGACAATGTTCTTCAAAATCTTCATTCAACTCCCATCACCATGGGTTTATTAAGGGAAGGGAGAAATCTAACATGATTATGGTTAAAGGAAGAGTAAAGGAACAAGTAAGATTTACCTCCATGAATGTCTCCAAATTATTTCCAAGAACTATTCCCCAAGGCTCTAATTTCGAAATGGGAAATAATAAGGGTCTAAGGGCTTTTAACACTTTATTAATATTACTAACTGCCCGTCACCCGCTTTAGCGGTATTGGGAACACCCCAGCGGCCACCCGACCGCTTCAGCGGTAAAGCCTAAAACACTTGGACCGCTACAGCGGTAGGGTTACCGCCCCAGCGGTACCGTTACCGTCGTACTAGTGCCGCCAAAACGGGCACCAGACACCAGAAAACTTTCCAAGTTCCACAATTTGATCCGATTTTTTGACTAGTTCCCGAGGCCATCTGCTCGCATACCATACACATAGACACACATAAAAACGCGCTACGAACGCGCCCGTGGCTTCAGAATTCCCAACGGCGGTCTGTTGATCTAGTCAACCCCCGATGCCTTAATTTTAATTTTCTAACCCAAGTCTCAAAATGAATTCGAGTGCATTGGGAAACGAACCAAATACACACCCAAGTACTAAACCACCATCCGGACCTCTCAGAATCGACGAAATTCCAAAAAGGGTCCGTTTACCCAAAAGTCAACTTTGGGTCAACCATTTTTCACTTTAAGCCTATGTTTCACAAAAGTTGCCTAAATTCGGTCTAGACACCTCGGGAAGCATGCCAACAATCCCCTCGGATCAAAATTGAGCTATTCAATGCTCGGGAGCGGGCGAAAATGCCGAAAAGACTATAACGACCAAGCGGGTCGTTACATCATATACCAATTGAATCGTCACTCGTCCTCGAGCGAAGAAAGAAAAGGGAGCAAGAAAATACCTGAATCAGCGAACAATTGAGGGTATCGGCTACACATGTCGAACTCGGTCTCCCAAGTTGCCCTCCTCAACAGGACGGTGCTTTTATTGCACTTTCACAGAAGCAATCTCTTTCGACCTCAACTTTCGAACCTGCCTATCCAAGATCGCGATAGGCTCCTCCTCATAAGTCAAATTCTCTTCAAGCAATATAGAATCCCAACGGACAATGTAAGTACCATCGGCATGGTACTTCTTCAACATTAAGACATGAAAAACCAGATGAACTCCCGCCAAGCCTGGCGGCAATGCCAACTCATAAGCTACATCGCCGATACATTCCACAATCTCAAACAGACCAATATACCTGGGGCTCAACTTTCCCCTCTTACCAAACCTCATAACACCCTTCATGGGTGAAACCTTCAACAGAACCTGGTCACCAATAGCAAACTTCAAATCTCGGACCTTCCGGTCCGCATACATCTCTTGCCGACTCTGAGCTGCCAAAAGCTTGGCCTGAATGACTCTCACTCTATCAAGAGACTCTCTCAAAAAATCTGTACTCCAAGGCCGAGCCTTAAACCCATCAAACCAACCAATCGAAGATCTACATCTCCTACCATACAAGGCCTCCAAAGGCGCCATACCAATACTCGAATGGTAAGTGTTATTGTACGCAAACTTTACCAAGGGAAAGTGCTGATCCTAATGACCACCAAAATCAATAACACGCGCTCTCAACATGTCCTCGAGCACCTGAATGGTCCGCTCGGACTGGCCATCAGTCTGGGGATGAAAAGTTGTACTAAGATCCAATCACGTACCCAACTCCTCATGAAATGCCCTCCAGAACTGGGAAGTGAAAATGGTACCCCGATCAGATACAACAGAAATAGGAACCCCATGCAATCTCAAAATATCCCGAATGTACATCTTGGCTAAGTTCTTCGCGATATAGGAAACCTGAACTGGAACAAAGTGAGCGGACTTAGTTAACCGATCAAGTATCACCCAAATAGAATCAAACTTGCCAAGGGTCTTGGAAGACCCGTGACAAAATTCATGGTAGTCCTCTCCTACTTCCACTTGGGAATGAGCATCCTCTGAAGCACCTCACCGGGTCGCTGGTGCTCATACTTTACCTGCTGATAATTTCCACACTTAGCCACAAAATCAACTATATCTATCTTCATTCGACGCCAACAATAGTGTTGTCTCAAGTCACGAAATATCTTAGTTTCCCCCGGATGAATGGAATAGCGAGAGTTATGAACCTCAGACAAGATCAATTGGACCAAATCACTAATATGAGGAATGTATACGCGTCCTCTAATCATCAGAATGCCTTCAGAATCAATCACGGCCTCCTTGGCCTCACCTCTCAAAACTCTATCGCGAATCTTGCTCAACTAAGCATTCTCAAACTGATGAGTCCTGATTCAATCCAACAAAGATGACCTCGCCTCTATGCAAGCCAAGATCCTACCCGGGACTTAAATATCCAGATGAACAAAACTATTGGCCAGAGTCTGAACCTCCATGGCCAACGGACGCTCGGAAACAATCAATCGAGCTAAACTCCCCATACTCACTGCCTTGCGGCTCAAGGCATCAGCCACCACATTGGCTTTCTCGGGATGATATAGAATAGAGATGTAATAGTCCTTCAGGAGCTCCAACCATAGGCGCTGCCTGGAATTAAGAACTCTCTGAGTAAACACATGCTGAAGACTATGGTGATCAATGAAAACCTCACAATGAACACCGTACAAATAATGCCTCAAAACCTTAAGAGCGAAGACTACGGCCAACAATTCCAAATCATGGGTAGGGTAATTTTTCTCGTGAACCTTTAACTGACGAAAATTATAAGCTATCACTCTACCCTCCTGCATCAACACCGCACCAAACCCATATGGGAAACATCACAATAGACAGCGAAATCCTTACTTTCCACAGGTAATGCTAAGATCGGGGTTGTATGTTACACCTCGGAGAATTTCATGTCGTTGCACAGTGAATAAACTAACGCAGGGAAAGAAGTATAGGATGTTTCTATAAGTAAGAAGTAGTACTTAACGGTTCCCATTAAGATTTCAAAGACGTTTGAGGCAAGAGAAGAAAGTTCGTTAGGAAAGGCGAAGTATACGTTGTGTTTCGGAAAGGATTTACAAAGTACTGAGTTAATGTTGACTTAATGATGTCTTAAAGAAGAGTTATGATGCCTCTTAGATTGTTAATGAATTGTTAAACAAGTGTTAAGAAGGCTCCATAAGGATTGGAGGCAAAGCGAGTCGACGAAGACAAGCTTCGGAGAACTGTGGATTGTACGGTTCACTATACGGACCGTATAAAAGATGCGGCCCGTATATATGACCGTATAACCTGCTTAGAATTGGGGTCTCCACTGGAACCAATGTACGGTCACACATACGGCCCATATAAATAATACGGACCGTATGTGTGTCTGTATAACTTGATCGGGACAGATTTTTAAGTTGATATAAGGGACCCCAAGTTCATTTATTTCATTTCATTTTTCTCTCCACACCTCAAGAAAACTCTAGAACATTCTCCACACTATTTTGACATAAACCCAACGGAAATCAAGAGTAAAACATCAAGAATTGATGGAATCAAGAACATGAATGCTTACTAGGGTTGTACAAGTCAAGAAATCTCCTTGGATTGAAGCTAGGGTTTTTCTCAAGAGAAGTATTTTCATCTAAAGGTCATTCTCATACTATCAAAGGTAAGTTTTATGATCAATTCATGTTATTTAGAGTATTAAGAGGTTGAAAGACTTGGATTATGGAAGAAAATAGAAGATGGGTTACAAAAATGAGAATAGTGATATTTTGAGTAGTAGCTTCATGTGAATCATGATTCTTGATATGTTGTGATTATAATTATATTATAAATGATATTAAGAACATGGGAGAAACATTATATGAGAATAAATGTAATGTTGTATTATGACCATGGTTATGGATGATTTGAAATGGAATTGGGAGATTTGAATAATGTAAGGTGAATGAAGATTGTTGATTATGATATGATGAATGTTATTACTGACATTTGGGAGTTGATATGTGATATGGAAAAAGGTTGTATAAACAAAGGAGATGCTACCCAATTTTCTCTAGCTTTAGTTTAAGCATGCTCATGTTATCGATTATCTAATATTAGTACGAACTCTCTTGAAGGTAGAGACGTGAATATTGGAGGGGAACGTTCAAGTGATAAAGTAGCTACACGAAAAGATATGTAAAGCTAGTCCCTTCATTCCTGAGGCACGATTCCTATGATATCATTTTCCTTATTCTCCATGACCTTCGTACTTTCCGGAAAAATATGAGTCAATGTTTATGAAGAGCTTTTTAAGAGATAAATTTTATATTATGTTATGAATCAAATATTGGTGATGATGAGTCTAAGCCCAAAGATCCTAAAGCTTACGATATGATATCTTGACGAGGCTAATGATCCTTATACGATTCTTTAATGTTATTCACTATTGCTAGACCCGTCTTATAATGTTAGTTCCTTCAAGGTGAGGTATGATGGTTATGATTACTCCATAATGGAATCGGGGGTTCTCGACCTTACGTCACCCCGATATGGTTATAGATTATCTTTGGATTCTAATGCCTGCCTTACGATAAGTTTATGATGAGTATATGATAATACGATTACAATGAGCCTAGATGGTCGGACATGACACCGCGAAGGCGGGCTGCGTATTATTACACCGCGCCTAGATGGCTGGGCATGACAACGCAAAGGCGGGCTGCGTATTATTACACCGTGCCTAGAGGGCCGGACATGACACCACTAGTGGGCGGCATGAGATAGTTACCCGGACGCGGGTTAACGATGATGACATATATATATGATATGCATACATGTGTTTTCCTTTAAAGGTCAAGCAGGTTATATCTTCAGTTCATGTTCCATTGTTTCTTTATTATGCTATTATTATTCATACCTTACATACTCAGTACAATGTTCGTACTGACGTCTTTTTTTTTTGGACGTTGTGTTCATGACCACAGGTAGACAGGGAGACGGCGCATATCCGTAGGAGCTTATCAGCGGACTTACAGGAGCACTCCATTATTCCGGAGGTGCTACTTATGATCATTTTCTTTTGTGCATATATATATTTTGGGCACGACGAGGTCCTGTCCCGTCCTTATGTCTAGTACTCTAGTAGAGGCTCGTAGATACGTACGTGTGGGTTGTTGGTGTCCCACGATGATCACATTGTCCTTTTGCATATCATTTTTGTAGCCGTGAAGGCTTATGTATATAGATATGAGTTACTTGGAGATTATATAAGTTCAAGTTGAGTATGATGATTAGCTTAATGAGAGGTGCTCGGTAGCCAGCTCCAGGTACCCGTCATGGCCCCTAGTCGGGTCGTGAGACTATAGTCAAAAGAAGCTTGAGCTTTTGGAAGCTCTCATCAAAATTATCCGTCCACTAGAAGGGAACATCCTTCTGGGTCAATCTGGTTAAGGACGAAGCAATGATAGTAAAACCCTTCACAAAGCGATGGTAATAACTTGTCAAACCCACAAAACTATGAATCTCTGTAACAGTAGTAGGCCTTGCCCAACCTCTCACTGCCTCAATCTTCTGTGGATCAACCGTAATCCCGTCCTTAGACACCACATGGCCCAAGAATGCTACTGATTCCCATCAGAACTCACACTTAGAAAACTTAGCAAAAAGGCTAAGTTTCTTCAATAATCCAAGAATAGAACAAAAATGGCTCTCATGGTCCTCTCTACTCTTGGTATATACCAAGATGTCATCAATGAACACAATCACAAAGGAATCAAGAAATGGTCTAAAGATGCCATTTATTAGGGTTATAAATGCAGCTGGGGCATTGGTAAGCCCAAAAGACATCAGTAGAAACTCATAGTGGTCATATCTCATCCGAAATGCTATCTTCGGAATATCCTCCGCCCTGATCTTCAACTGGTGATAGCCAAAACGTAAACCAATCTTCGAAAACACCGAAGCACCCTGAAACTGGTCAAACAGATCATCAATATGAGGCATAGGGCAATTGTTCTGAATAGTGACCTTGTTCAACTAGCGGTAATCAATATGCATCCTAATGGTTCCATCTTTCTTCTTCACAAATAACACCGGGGCACCCCAAAGGGGGACACTCGGTCTAATGAACCCCTTGCTCAACAAATCCTATAACTGCTCCTTAAGCTCCCTCAACTCAGCATGTGCCATCTGATACGGTGGAATGAAAATAGGACGAGTGCCCGGATCCACGTCGATACAAAAATCAATATTGCGATCAGGTAGCATACCGGCAGATCCGACGGGAATACCTCAGCGAACTCGCTCACAATAGGGGTAGACTCAAGGGGTGGAGATGCAACCGTCGTATCATGAACATGAGCTAAATAAGCTAGACACCCCTTACTTACTAACTTCATCGCCCGAAGAAAGGAAATGATCTTCTTCGGAGCGGGACTAAGAGTACCTCTGCACTCAAGTCTAGGAATGTCTGGCATGGCTAAGGCGATTGTCTTGGCATGACAATCCAAGATCGCATGATAAGGAGAAAGCCAGGACATCCCCAATATAATATCAAAGTCAACCATATCAAGAATCATCAAATCTACCCCCAAGTGTCATACCCCATAAAAGTAACCAAACAAGACCGGTAGACTCGATCAACAATCACAGAATCTTCAACCGAAGTAGACACATGAATAGGCATATCTATGCTATCACAAGGAAAATCCCAACCAATGGCATGAAATGCAGATACATACGAATAGGTGGATCCAGGATCAAATAACACAAATGCTGCTCTATGACGAACAGAAATAGTACCTGAAATCACAGCATCTGAGGCCTCTGCCTTGGCCTTACCAGGAAATGAGTAAAAATGGGATCCACCATGCCCAGCCTGAGATCCTCCTCTCGTACCCTAAGTACCACCTCTAGCTGGCTGGGAACCACCTCTAGAACCATGGGAAGTATCGCAGCCTGACTGAGCATCGCCTCTCTGAGAAGTCCCACCCCTACTACTAGATGATATAGGATTCCTCGGCGGCTGATAATCTCACCTGGGTCGGGGACACCCCTCGAAACATGACCTCTAAAACTGCCAGTCTGCCATGGCCTCCACCACCACCAAAAGCACGGGCGTTAGGGCCCTCAACCATAGAAGCATGCTCAATAATGGACTACAAGGAAGCCCCCATAGACTCCATCTGAAGACAAGGAATCTGTAGAGAGCCCACGAAACGCCTAATCCTATCAGCCTTAGTAGGGATCAATGGAGTAGAATAACGGGCCAAATAAAGGAAACGGGTCACATAGGACTCCAAAGACACGCCCCTCTGCTCAAGGTGTAAAAACTGCTCCCTACGCGTCTTTCTCAGGGACCGGGGCATATACTTCTCAAGGTAGTCCCGGTAGAACTGAGTTCAAGTCAAAGGAGGAGAACTCTCAGGTCTGCATGCCACGAAATACCTCCACCACGTCTTCGCGTTGCCGCGAAACTAGTAGGACACATAATCAACGCCGTGGGTCTCTACTATCCCCATACGGTGCCACAACTTATGCATATCAAGAATAAACTCATAGGCATCCTCAAACGAAGTACCAGAGAACCTCGGTGGCTCTAACTTCCTGAATCTCCCAACTAGATCCTGATCAGCAGCAGTCATAACAGCGCCCTCTATGGGCCTAATGTCCTCAGTAGGGGTGAGTATCGCATCAATGCAAGGAGCCATAGCTGCGGCGGGATGTGCTGCCCGTGTAGGCCCATGCTTAGGGGTATGCGCCCTAACCCTAGTCTGTGATCCCCCGCCGAGAGTAGTAGCACCGGTTGCCGCCTACTGGGCATCTAGGTGAAGTAGAATCCTGGCCATAGTGTCATGCACGGTCTGATCAGAAGTAACCTCAGGCTGTATCCGTGCTGGGGTCACACCATCCTCTGTGGCTTGGTCCCTACCCGGCTGATACTCGGGCTCGGGAGATGGAGACCTCTCTCGCCGCTGGCCCACCGCGGGAGCTTTGCCTCTTGCTGGGGCAGCCTCGCAACCTCTCGCTCTGCTGCGTCCCCTGGCTGTAGCGCGCCATCGGGTGCCAGCCGTAGTTGTGGGCCCTAGCACCTGACCTTGGGTCGTCGTAGCTCGAGTCCTCACCATCTATGAGAGAAAAGAATATACTCAGATACCAATTTGATCCTTCCAGATCCCAAATTGAACAGAGTAGCACGGAGAATGAAAAGAAAGTGAGATTTCTTAAATGTCCTATAGCCTCCCGTAGATAAGTACGGAGCTCATCATACCGATCCACGAGACTCTACTAAACACGCTCTTGTGTTAAGACTAGGTAACCTAGGGATCTGATACCAACTTGTCACGACCTATTTTTGCCTAAGCCGTGCGGGCACTTACTTTTCCACCTCGGTAAGCGAACCCTCAACCCAACAATGTATAAATACGTAAAAGAATGAAATGAAGTAGCAGAATAGTACAACTACGTAAGTCTCACGATATAGATATAGATATAGTAAAATAGTACGAAATAATAACAACACCCCCAGGGTCTAGTCTGAATAACACAAGAGCATCTAACAGGGAAATAATACAATCTGAAATACTAATACATAAGGTGTTTATGTCTCTGAATAGAATAGGACATAAAGATAGAAAAGTCTTCAAGGCGGTGGATGGCTATGCTCACCCTGGAGAGTCGAAGAGGAAGCTGAAGCGACTATCAGCCACGCGTCACAGAAGTGGATCCAACCTAATACTCTGCATTCATAAAAGAATGCAGCAAGTGCAGATCAGTACAAACAACAGTATTGGTAGGCATCATCAGTCGACTAAGCATAGCTAACCCAATTCAGATAATAAAGCAGATAAGCAAATAAACCAACAAGTATGAGTCAAAACAAAATCAGAATCAAGTATCCGTCGTAGCCTATGTAAAACATCTGATCCCAAGTGTGCCAAGTTTGAACATATACAATCCAATCCAATCATCGTAGTAGACACCAAATATCTCAACCAAGTCATAATGCAATGCAATGTAGTAGTGTATGAATGCAATGCAATGCCATGCAAATGAGGTGTACACATGTAATCCAGACGGAAATATCGACGTCTTGGTAGCACAACTCAACGTGACTCGCGAAGTCTAATTGCCACCCGTCCTGGATCTTTGCCCAATAGACAGATGGGACTCTGGATCTTTGCCCACGGGGGGTTCTCACCGGCACCACCCTGCGGACCCGCAGAGTGTATACACTAACAATGATTCCAAAAATTACATCGAATATCGGCCATGCGATCCACGATTCCGGGATGAACATCGGACATTGGACTCTCATGTCACTCAAGTAAAAGGGTTCTCTCAAATACCAATTTCATTCAATCAATGATTTCGGGATGAACATCGAACATCAGACTCTCACTTCACTCAAGTAAAATTGAGCCCAACTCATCAAGTGTTTCATCAGTGTCATCAATACCACAACAATTATCATAAAATAAGAGTGCGTGCAATGTATGAATTACATTAATAATCATGCTCAATATCACAAGTACCAACAATGGGTATGCCAACAATATATACGAATCACAATACCGATAGTCGGTATGCCAATAATATAACCTAATCACAAGTACCAACAGTGGGTACGCCAACAATATATCCGAGTACAAATACCAACAATGGGTATGCCAACAATATCATAATCAAGATGATAAAACAAAATCAACATCTACCAACAGCTCATGGCATCAAGCCGGCACAATAGAACAATCAAATCACACATAGCGGGGTGGCTAGCCCAAACACGCAACAGGGCCCAACCTAAGGCAACATCCAACCCAATTTCATACCCGAAGGTTCACATGCTGTCTCCGACAATATAATCCAAATATGCGTTTCGCGATACGAAGTTCCACCAAGGGTAAGCCATAACCTACCTAAATGGCCGAACCGCAACACCAACAACTCACTCATTTGCCTTGCCTTTCCGCTGAACCTCAGAACCAAAGTAGTATAAGCATAATCGAATTCTAGATTAGAAATCATGAAGAATGATAATAATATTGCTACCATTTAAATTAGGTCAATTTTAGCCCTAGAAATTGGGGAAACGGGCCCACAAGGGCAAAAACGGGAAATTCGAAAGCAAAATGCCAAATTAAGTACTAGATGACGATAACCCAACCACTAATTGTTGATTTAACTCAAGGATTAGCCTAATTTCTGATTTCAAGCAAATCCTTAAAATTGGGTAAAAACCCTAACTCTTTGATTCCAAAATTCAACACTAAAAAGGAATGATATATGATTAACAAGCTTAGCTTCATTAAAATATAACATAAATATCACCAATTTATCATTAATAAGCCTAGGGACAATGTTCTTCAAAATCCTCTTTCAACTCCCATCACCATGGGTTTATTAAGGGGGAGGGAGAAATATAAGATGATTATGGTTGAAGGAAGAGTAAAGGAACAAGTAAGATTTACCTCCAAGAACTGTTTCCCAAGGCTCTAATTTCGAAATGGGAAATAATGAGGGTCTAAGGGATTTTAACTCTTTACTAATATTACTAACTGTCCATCACTCGCTTTAGCGGTATTGGGACAGCCCCAGCGGCCACCTGACCGCTTTAGCGGTCAAGCCTAAAACACTTGGATGCCTACAGTGGTAGGGTTACTGCCCCAGCGGTACTGCTGCCGCGGTGTTGGTGTCGCCAAAGCGGGCAACAGACATCAGAAAACTTCCCAAGTTCCACAATTCAATCCGATTTTCTGACTAGTTCCTGAGGCCATCTGCTCGTATATCATACACTTAGACACACATAAAAATGCGCTACGAATGTACCTGTGGCCTAGAAATTCCAACGGAGGTCTCGTTCAGTCAACACCCGATGCCTTAATTTCAATTTTCCAAACCCAAGTCCCGAAATGCATCCGAGTGCATTGGAAAATGAACCAAATACACACCCAAGTACTAAATGACCATCCGGACCTCTTGAAATCGACGAAATTTCAAAAAAGGGCCCGTTTACCCAAAAGTCAACTTTGGGTCAACCATTTTTCACTTTAAGCCTGTATTTCACAAAAGTTGCCAGAATTTGGTCTAGACACCTCAAAAGGCGTGTCAACGGTCCCCTCAGGTCAAAATTGAGCTATTTAATGCTCGGGAGAGGGCAAAAATGCCGAAAAGACTATGACGACCAAGCGGGTCGTTACAGACCTGGCCATGCAAGGCCTAAAAAAGGTGTTGTACATCTACTACTTTGCCAAATATGACGAAGATAATGTAGGAGAGAGAGGGAAAATGGCGGCGGCGCTAGGGTTTCAGGTAAAACCCTTGAAGAAAGCCAAATGATACCTTAAGGGGTCCGTTTGGCTGAGAACACACACCTATATACTAGTGTTTTGTGGGCCAGGGCTGGCCTTGTATTGGGTTGGACTCGGTCCAAATTTAAAGAAAAAATAAGAGGGGCCTGATATACACATATATATATATACATGACATATGTGTATATATCATATACATGCTTATAACGAGGGGTAGAAAATGCAAGTTTATGCAATAACCATAATTTGAATTTTGTTCATAATTGAACATTTCAAAATATGGCCACACCTAATTCAACAACCAATTGAAGGCCAATTTTGTAAAAATGACTCTAATTGACTTGAACCAATAAATTTTCTATTTCAATTAAGGCCATAATTAGAATAACAATTAATCATTTCAATTTTTGCCAATATTAGCCATGTAGTAAACAATTCATTGAATATAACCACAATTAAACATTCAATCAATTATGATTATTTCTAATAAATTGTACATATGCAAAATTAAGAATTGAGGGTTAGAAATGATTAATTCATTTAATTAATCAGATTCCTTGAATTAGACAGGGTGGAATGCTTGCTAATTGATCTTTCTAGTAATTTTAACAATTAAATGAATGATTGTTTTCAAATGATCTTCTTGATTGACTTTAGTAAATGGCCCATAATTATTTTAAAATATGTAAATTAATTTCCAAATGATTTGTAGAATTATAGAAATTATTTTGCCAAATGAAATGGCAAAATTTTATCTGAATAATTTTATAAAATCATTTTGATTTGTAGAAAATACATATTTCACTCTATTTAATATTCAAGGACTCTGGGTGATTAAAATAAATTTGCAAGATCAAAAATCAGGTGTCAACACTATACTAGATAGAGAGGTTCACAAGTTGAGGTCAAAGGAAATAGCGTCACTTAAGGTTCAGTGGAAGAACCGCCCCGTTGAGGAAGCGACTTGGGAGACAGAATTCGATATGTGAAAGAATTATCCCTAGATTTTCCTTGAGTCAGATATCATCCCCTTGTTCTATCTTTCGTTCGTTCGAAGACGAATGGTTGTTTAATTGGTATCTGATGTAACGACCCGCTAGGTCATTATGGGGGTTGACATAGAAAACTAGACCCCTGTTGGAAATTTTGAGGCCGCGAGTGAGTCTGTAGTGTGATTTTATCTGTCTGTGCATGTTTTGGTTGCGTCTATAGGGCCTTAGATTGGTGTTGGGATTTTTCGGTGGAAACTGGTGCAAAAACTCGAGCAACTGATCAAAATGGACTGCTACAGCGAGTGTGAGACCGCGGCAGCAGGTCCGTCATAGCAGGTAGGGGGTCGCTGCAGCGGGGAGGTAGGACTTTAATGAGGTCCGCCATAGCGGGAGCCTTCCTGCTATAGCGAGACAAAGCCCCGCTGCAGCGGTTGATGGGAGGTAGAATCCAAGTTTTATATTCTTTATTCTGAATCCATTCCCCACATAACACCAAAACAGTTTCCAAGAACTACTGTGGCGAAATTCTAAGGCTAAGGCTAAAGTACGCTTCAAAAGTAAGTCTCAACGCTTAACTTTGTTAATTCCATCATCATGATAGATTTCATGATTAGTTAAAGGTCCGTTAATGGTGAATGAAAGGGCTAATCATCTAGGGTTCTAGATTATCACTTCCTAGGATCATAACTTTTCTACTAATGGTGGAACTTGTTGAATGAGACCTAGGGTTCATAAAGATGATAACTTTAGCATAAAAACTGCTTATAAAAGGGTTGGAATGATTAGAAAACCTATGAACGGATAGAATATGATTATTGGAGTTGATATTATGATGAAATAACGCTTAGTGATAGTTCACCCATTTGAAAAGGGTAGAAGTAGTTGGGTTCTTTACCCCCCAAAGTGTACTTATATAACTCTATATTTCTAGACTTTGAACGTTCGGAAGCTTTGCGAAATGGGAAAGCTATCGCGAAGTAATTACATTGTTCCAGTTCTGGTTTGAGATAGGTTACGGTCTACTTGAGTTGGACTTTGATTAGTTTATTGTATGTGTTAAGAAATTGATAGGAGAAGCATGATTAGGCTTTGCACATAAATTGTGGTTGATAATTCCTATAGTTTGATATTGATTGATCAATTATGTGATGAACTAATATGAAATGATAAAGAAGGAGTTCATAACTACCCTTCTTGTTGACTTGGAGAATTCCCTTATTCATGTTATTGATTGTTGAGTCTTGATATGACTTGTGACGTGGTGACTTGTATTCCTTATTATTGATTATTAATTGGTCACATTCCTTATTGATTGTGAAGCGGGAATACATTGTGATAAGAAAGATATTATAAATATGAAAAGGCACACTTGACAGGGAGTGAGGACGTGGCCTACGTTAAAGGCTCGAGATTCGAGGTAAGATTTCGGAGCGAGGGTACATGGACACCATGGGTCCCCTACAGGTCATGGCTAATGGGTCAAACACCACCATTTAGCATGTGTGTACGGATATGTGACAGAGTTGAGCTGATTTGTTATTGATGATTGTGTTTAGTGATTACATGGGTTGAGTTACTCTTATTAATTTCTACTTCTGTGGAATTACCTTATCCCTGTGTTGGCTAATATTTCGGTGTTGGATGATTTCTATTGATAGTTCTCGAGATTATGTGTTGTTGTGCCTATCCGTGTATATTATTGATTTTGTGATTTTATGCATGATACTAATCTTAGTCTGCCTAAGATATCTACAAGTACATAGTGTTTGTACTGATACTACCTTGTTGCATTCTTTTGAGTGCAAAGTGTGATCCATAGATATCTACGAGACCTCATATTTAGCGTGAGGTCAGTTCCTGACAGATTTGAGGGTGAGCTCTTATCCATGTCAGGTCGCCTGAAGATCTTTCTTATTTTAGATGTCTATTTCATTTCAGACATATATGTTTATTTTAGATAGCTATTCATTCTTTAGACGGCTATGTTTTAGAGTCCTTGTACGATGACTTTCGGGTTTTGGGATTGTAAAAGTTAGACTTCCGCAGATTTTATTTATTTATGGCATGACTAGGCATTTGGAGATTTTTATATTAGTTATATCCTTGAATGCTTTAAAATTGGCTAAGTAATGTGGTAATCGTTTGGATGGTTGGTTAAGTAGATGCTTCGCCTATAGAAGATTTGTGCGGGTGTCACTCACGGCTGTTTGGGTCATGACAGTTCTAAATTAATGCTATGTATTATTTTCATTAGCTTCTAAGTATAATTTTTCTTAAATAGAATTGGGTGATTGCTATTGAAGCACTTAATTCTGCACTCCAAGATCACGGTAATTTCTTTTATATGGAGCATCAGTTGAGTTAGTTATAGGTAAAAAGGGGAAATCCCGTTAAGTTTGGGTTAGTTCTAGGAAAAAGGGGAAAATTCCGTTTAAGTTGGACCGATTGAGTTGTGATCCATCATTTAGCATGCAGTTCAAATAATTTTTGGGCAGGATTGAGCCAGACTCATTTTCAACCATTTTGATTTTTCAAAATTTAACCCAAAGTGATCATTTATCACCCCTAAATATGCTTAAATGTTTGAAAAATAATGATAAGTGTGGTATTTACTTCGGTCATTGACGTATTATTCATCAATTAATGGTTTAATTTTTTTATCTCTTCTGAACTCCAATATGTCATTCCGTTTTCTCAAATTGGTTTTAAAGTTTCTTTGCATTTCATTTGATTCTTTTTTTTCTCTTTTACCCAAGTTTGGAAGAATATTTTACAGAGATTTGTTATAGCTATCAATTGCAATTTGCAAGGAGTCGATGGGTCAAGAGAAAGGCGAAAGTAGTAATCTGTTCGAGTGTTTCATTGCTTTGTTGTTGGGCAGCATGTTGCCTAAATAAAATTAAAATAGTGGCTGAATGGGTTGCTTAATCTTTATTTATGGGAAAATTTAAGAAATATACAATTAGCTCATTTAGATTGCAAGAAAATAGCTCAAAACTTACATTTGCAAAGCTTTGGCCTAAAAATACTTTTATACAATGTTATACACTTATATACAAAAATACATGTACGTTATGTATATAGGTGTTTGAAGGTGTATAATGTGTAGGTATCATACACTAAAAATATAATTGTACAATATTATACACGAAAGTACGCACTTATACACATTTATACACAATTATACAATATTGTATAATGTGTAGGTATATACACAAAAAAATATATGTATACAATACTATACACAAAAATACGCACTTATACACTATTATACAATATTGTATAATGTGTAATATACACTAAAAAATATACTTATACAATATTATACACGAAAATACGTACTTATACACATTTATACACACTTATACGATATTGTATAATGTGTAGGTATATACACTAAAAATGTACTTATACAATATTATACACAAAAATACGCGCTTACACACAATTAGACAATATTGTATAAGTGTGTATAAACATAGATCTAGACTGGTTTTGAATGAGAAGTGCACTTTTATACAAGACATATACATTATGTATATAGGTGTATAAAAATGTATAATAGTGTATAAGAGGTGTGGTGTGTATACACCCATATACTATTATTATACAATATTATACAAACCTAATTTCAGAATTTTCTATTGTTCTTCTCCTATTTCTTACAATCCTGCAAATATCTCGCACCCGATTCTTCAACACTTTTTCTATAGATTAATATCGACAAATTAGGTCAGTAGGTGATTTAGTAATTTTCATCGTAAAAGCTTTTGCAGGATTTGATCTGAAATTTGATCCATTCATTTTCATGATCTTGACCTGAAAGCTCAATCAATTTCCGTTCATCTTCACCAATCATTTGTGTTCCTCGTTATATAAACCTTAATTCGTTGAAATTAGTTAAATTAGGACGGATCAATGGAGTGGGCAACACTACGACATTTAGATCTCCGGCTATGGCGGCGTCGTCTTCGAGAGATGCCAGCAGTTATGGTCTAGCGGAGAAGAGAGAGAGGAGGAGGAGGAGGGAGTGGCTGCATAGAGAGAGAGGGAGGAGGAGGGAGTGGATCATTTTTTTGTAAGCTTTAAAAATATGGGTCAATTTTGATGGCATTGTTATCCTAATTAACCTGAGGTGTAATTATCTGTCTATTTATTGCAAAAAAGTTATTAAAATATAACAACAAAGTCTTTGGTTTTATCTAAGTATTATATAAAAGTAGCTAAACTAGTATAATTTAAAAAAAAAAAAAAAAAGTCACTCAAGATTTTTTTCAAATATGATAAAAAATATCTTATTTGTTTTCTCAGAGTGATATTCTATAATACCTAGGTAATATTGATTGACTCTTATACAAATAACTAGAAGCAAGTGCTCGACTGCTCGTGCTTCGCACGGGTGTGCCCAATTATAGTAGTAAAGAATATTAACTTGCATTGAACTTTAAACATCATTTGTGATGCCCAATTATAGTAGTAAAGATATGAACTTGCTTGAACTTTAAACATCATTTGTGATCTCTCGTGTGAACGACTCACTAAGACATACACATTGTTCAATGTCTGTTAGAAAAAAGCTCATACAACCTGATGATATGAAAAGGTTCAATAAGGCAGCAAGCAACATCATTATAGAGTAAAGAAAAGTTTCAAAGATAAAGTCAAAGATCCAAGTGCTGGTTATTCTTACAGAAGCGGCCTTAACAATGTCTTTCCATAAAATAAATAAATTCTACCATACATCCATAAAAAATAATTCGTCACATATAGTTATCACTCGTTATTTACACCATAGGTAATAAAATACATGAACTTAAAAGACAATATAGTTTTAGACTTCCCTTCAGAAATACATTTAGTTTCTTCCACACCCCTTGCAATGCAGACCGGTACTCTTCCAAATGCTTTTCAGCCCCTTCAATTACTTGCATTCCTGCCAGTTACAAAACAGGTCTTTTGAGACTTACACATTCACCCAACTCGATCTAAAAGTATGTTCAACAGTTTCATAACAGACATGCAACTATACAATGCAGGAACCAATCATGTGACAGGTAATTCGGAGGAACTGAGCGATCAACAGGACATTCCTAAGTGTCCGGTTGGGCTTCCGGATGGAAGTATCTCTGTGTCATCCTCCACATGTATGGGCACATATTTGACATCGAGAACGTCTTTCTTAAAAAATATCAAGCAACATGTAGGCAAAGAGGCTTCTATGGAAAAATGCAATGATGAAAAGGATAAGAAATCATCATAAATCAAGAGCATGAACTTTAAAAACCCCAACCTATTCATTTCTAAACTCGCATTTGCACAAAACATATGAGAATGGAATATAGGAAATTAATGTAAAGTAGCAGCCAATTTATGTTTACATAAAAAAAATTAACTTGCCATACATATCAAACTCATATTGAACAAGAATTTAGGGAGAACATAGTTATAATATATGTACCATTAAGTGAAGTCTTTCTGTTCCCGATTCAATCACGATCACAAGATTTTTCTTAACAATTATAAAATAGCTGGAGCAATAATTTTATGATTTATTCATCTACAATACTATGTGCGGATGCAACATCTTAAATGCAAAGGTCTCACAACAGACAAACTTATAACATTTAGCTCACATACAAAATTATCTTTCAAAGTTAATAGGGACCTCCACCTCAATTTTTCACACTTTACGTAATACTTCAAAAACTAACAATGGGAAAAATAGAACAACTTTTTACGTAATGCTATAGTTCTTGAAGAGCTTTTGGCTGCTTTAAGTTAAATGGCTTACCCTGTTTCAATTTTGGAATATAGCTGTTGGATTGGATAGAGCTAATATTATTGTGTTTAATGTCCTTGTATATTTGAATGAAAGTGCTAGCTTAATTAAGTGGATTTTGGGTGTGGAGAGTTTTGATTTCATATATAACCGAAAGCGCCGTGGAGCAGATCAGTACTTTGATCAAGTGCCCTGACTGTCTCCTTGATCAAGTCTCCTGCCAATCAAGACAGTCTGAAAAGGTTGGATGTGTAAAAGATTGTGCGTGATCAATGGGTGTGTCACGGGGATTTAGTCTCAAGTTCCGGGGACGAAACATCAAGTATTTTATATGTATAACTAAAAACAATCTTCTTAAGAATAAGAGTCCAAAGTGTCTCTACCTCATGATTTTATATTGATGTTCCTAATTGTGAGTCTATGCTGCCAAAATGAACTCGAAATTTGATTGTTTCCTATATCAAAAGAAGTGGATGATCTTGCTTCATTTTTCCATGATATGTTGTTACCTGCATATAGCCGTTAAGTAATGCATATCAACATATCTTTCAAGAATTAAATCATAGGCATTGTGCCAAAGCTAAATCCCCACACATCGATTAGAAATTAAAAGGCAAAGATATCAATAAATGCAAATCTGAACTAAACGCTGTTGACACCCAATTTTGTCCCTCCTTTATTTCAATTTATTTTCTTGGGCTTCTAAATTTACTGACGAGCTAAACACTTTATTTTCACTATTATTTTTTATTGCTACTACTATTAATATCTTTACTTTCATTTTTACTATTTTACTATCAACATTACTAGCATTACTTTATCACAAATTTCAAAATGGTCCGTCATCATTTTATTTTTGGATTTTGTGCTCGTTAAATTAATTATACTTTATCAAGTCCTTTATTTTCTACATATTAATCACTAATTATCATAGTATATATTATACTAGTTATTAATTAGAAGCTCAAAAATAATTAAAGTAAAGGAGGAAGGATCCATATTTTCAGCCAAATAAATGGCCCAAACGACCAGCCCATTACCCCCAAACTTTCGGACCAACTGAGCCCACTATCCCTTTACCCGACCGACCCATTACTCCATTACCCGACCCGGCCCAATGAAACAAAATACACGGTTATCTCCAAAACTTAACATTTTCTCCTTCAGCCGCACAGCCCCTCTTCCTACGCTCCTCTCCCTCTCTCCTCTCCCTTTCCAGTAAAACTCAATCCCCTTTCACCCTCACAGACTTTGCCACCCCATTTTCGGATTAAAGCAGCCTTCCTCTCCTTTCCCTCTCCCTTCCCTGCATCTTTCTCTCTCTCAACCGACGTGAATGGCAAATTCGCAGAGGATTTTTGCAAACCCAGGCCATGCACGGCCATTTGAGGAAAAACAATTAATGGTCAGTCCAGATTTTCAACAGGTGAAAGGTTTGGGTTTTTGTTTTCTTTCACCGTCCTCTGCTCGCAATCTGAATTTACTTTAATGGTTTTTGTCCGTGTATGAAGGGAAAATCTTTCTTTATCAACTCCTGTGATTTTCTCGAGTACAAGTTTTAAATGATTTTTGTCCCCATCTTCTTTGTTTCTGATTAAGGTCAGAACGAGCTCCTAACGTTCTGATTTTGGAAATGAATTTGATTTCAAATCCCGCCCAAAATTGGAACCAGAAAAAACCCTAAACATTCTCCTATAAAGATTGGTTGCTTGACCCGTAGAGAGGAAGTTCTTTTCTTCAGCAGTTTGAATTCTCTGAAAAATACAAAAACAGTCTCACTTTGTTTCTTGACATCAATTTTAAAATACCAAACATTTTACTCTGTTTTACTCTATTATCGTTTTGAATCCGAGTATACGCAAGCTCGGAGATATTAACATTCGAGTGTAGATTCGAGACCATTGACACCCAGTTCAATGTACCCAAAACAGGTCGGCGCTGTCCCTCTTTTGCTCTATTTGTTCTGAATATTGTACTTTGTTACGTAATTAATTTACTTGGATTTGGATATAATGAAATGATTATACCACATGTCGATGTTGTTTGTTGATTTGATTTGGTCTCTAGTTTATGTTCTGTGTTCAGTTCTGTTAGCAGCCATGTATTGGACCTAGTTCTGTTTTCAATTCGTTAGTATGCTTATGTGAAAATAGATATGTCTTAGACCCTGATGCTGGTTATATCCGAGTGTTTTGTTTGTGAGGTTCATGAAATAAATCATGTCAAGGCTATTTCTGGTGATCTGTTCAGTTGTCTCAATGGGTTCAAATGCTAGTTTCTTTCCGCTCTAGAATCTCATCCTGCTAATCTGTTTACAATTTGTGCAAATTAGTCTTAGTTTCAATCCCGCTTGAAATGAAAAGGATTAGTTTTCCTTTAAACCCATTTGTAGGAATATGCAAAGATAGTTGTCTGGTCCTGTTTTGGTCCTATTTGAATCAAGCTTGAAGCTTTCGAGTGATTGTCCTCTAGCTGTGTTCAAATTTAACTGTTGGGATCTGCTGAACCTGAAGACTCTTGCTGTATTTTAACTACCATTTCAGTATAATAATTTGTGCATTTTTGAAAGGTTCAGTTAGTCTACTATGAACTGTGGCTATCTGTTTGTTTGCTATGAAATGTTCCTACTTTGATAAAACAAATGATATGCCTTGAAAAGGGAATTAGCTGCTTATTGGTTCTTTCCATAAAAAGAATAGATACTACATTTGATAGGTTTGCCCAATCCGTGGTTAAAATGGCCACCATGTTTGGTACATGTTGTTGTCCTTTAAAGAAACATTGGCTGCATTCGAAATTATGCTAGTGTTTGTTGTGTATTGTCTACTGCCCCTCCCCCGAGACTGTCTACAGAAACTTTCAAAGGATTTTTCTACTGGTTTCCTCTTTTATTTTATTTATAGATAACATATAATACGTTGAGAAACTCGAACATGATTTGGTTTGACTGATTTCTTTTCTTCTAGATCCCCCTGTATTAATTCCGCCGCTACTGTTTGTATATTTGTGGTGCCTGCCTATTATCATTTATCAGAACGTCTTCTGAAATCTTTAAGTCACATTAGAATAACTTTAGCGAGAGTAATTTAACATTACGTGACATAGTGTAAACACTTAAGGGATCGACTTGGATTTTCCAACCACTTTATATGATGAGATGCTTTTACCCCTGTGCTATATAAACATTGTGCCTCTTATGCATTGAAGCTGAAAATTAAGTACTGTGTGATTCTTTTAATTTCCATCTTCATATATTATTCCAAATCAGATTTCTCCTCTAATTATTTTGTCTCTTTCCTGTTTTTTGCATGTACAACCGGAGCCGGAGAGTTTCACTTTGAAACTCAACGACACTGCTTACGGGGTCCGCGCCCCTCCATTGTCTACTCTCTCACTTTGATTGAGTGAAATTGCAGAACATTGCCACCCCCCCCCCCCCCCCCCCCGAACACCGGAATGACTCTAGTCATTTTATGTTACTATTTCGTTTATCTGATGGTGTGATTTAAGTGTCTTATGTGACTAACCTTTGGCTGCTGTTGAGTAATTCAATATTAAGACTTTGGTTACTTTATAAGTTTCACTTGATATTTTACTCTAGCTAATACACAATGGACTAGTTACTTAACGTTGGGCTTTCCTTAAGTGTCTTCACCAAAGAACGTATTTTATCAAAACTTTCCATTTTTCTAACGGGCCTGCTCTTCCTTTGAACATAAATAGGACTGTCTCCATTTCTTTCAATGTTTCATAATCATAACAAGATTTAATAGTTTCCATAAAGATTAAAGATTATCACCATTTCTTTCAATGTTTCATAATCATAACAAGATTTAATAGTTTCCATAAAGATTAAAGATTATCACCATTTCTTTCAATGTTTCATAATCATAACAAGATTTAATAGTTTCCATAAAGATTAAAGATTATCACTAGTATAATTTGCAAATGAGAAAATTGATTTTACAAGATGAGCTTTCTAAAGGGAGTTGATACAAATGTTTCTTTAAATTAATTTAACTAGCTCCCTCTTAACACCCGTACTTTAAACATTTTTTACGCTCATATTTTGCTAGCCTAATTTAATTAATTAACATAAGTCCGGTCGGTTAACCATTATTAATGGGTCTTAAAGGATGCCTAATACCTTCCCTTTAGACTAATTGAACTCTTACCTAGAATCTTAAGTTTCGTAGACCTTAAAACGGAGTTAACTTTAGATAATCACTTTAATTAACTCCAGGTGTCCTAATTCACCATAAATAATTAGGTGGCGACTCCCTTAACTTTAATCAACCCCGAAATTACCGGGATGTTATAAACTATTTTGACTCCGGTTAAAATAGGGTATAACAAACGCAATCTTAATCATCACCATGTAGAGTGTTACCTCGTTCAAACATAATAGAAGCACAATGTTTAAGCATTTCAGACTATTAGTTGATCCCCTTTTCTTGTCCGTAACAGAAAAGTAGCCAATACCCCAATCAACTAATCTTTTCTTGGCACCATATTTCAACTCTTTACTCAACCTTGTAGACCTTTAAGAAAACAAATAAAATATCAGTAAACATGAATACAATGCACACGGAACCTAAAGGAAGCTTCATTTTCTCGTAGAAATATAAGAGAGCTTATGCATTTATCCAGAGAAGACACAAAATTTTCACTAATGGAAGTGCGCAGAAGCTAGAAAGGAACATTATATGAAATTAGGTGAAGAGTATTGCTTCCTGAATATGTTCTTATAGCTCTGAATAAAGTAACACAATGTCTTGATGTTTTCATTTTTAACCCAACGTTTACGAGGCCAACTTTATAACAATTTGACTACTAATCAACTTTGTTCTCTAATTTCCAATTTTAATCCAAACTTGCCAAATTTTCAGTACAATATTCACTAGAAAAGTTGATGACCGCAAAATAGCAACTATTAGAGAAATTTTAAGCAAATAAGTCTTTTACAAAAGGATAATAACGAATAAATATTAGTATCCAACAACTACTATTTAGCAGAATTTTGTAATGTATCTTTGGGGTGTTGAATGATAGATGCTTATGTTATACGACATCTAAAAAGTATGGAGTAAATGTTATGAAATAGAGAATTGTTCAGTTGTTTCAGGCTTATTGTCAAAACTTTTACTGTAGGAAAGTTCTTCCCTATTTGTTACCACAATTTTGCTTCTAATGGCAATTCTACTGCATAATAGAATTTACTACCAAGCTTCATAAAAGAATTTACTACCAAGCTTCATAAAAGAATTTACTACTACCAAGTAACTGCATACTTGTACAAAATCAACTAAGAGACCAAAAGAAAGAGGAAATACTATATATGTACGGATCAAATATCTCCAAAATTACATATATGCTCTACTAAAAAGAAACTGAAGCATAAATGCAAATTAATTTTAGCGGAGAAAGGAAGATTGTAAATCAATAATCTTAATCACTTCTTCTTCTGGACCAAAAAGAGTGTCCACTTATCAAATCAAGAATGAATTAACCTTACTTTTCAAATTTGCCCTTATTAAGTATGAGATGACCAAATCTCAATACCTATTAAATTAAGAACATTTTAGTCAAATTATCTATTTTTGCGCAGGAGTTAGTACTTTTTTAAGGGGGGTAAAACTAGCTAAGTGAACACTCTTTTTGATCTGGAGGGAGTACTACTTAATACTATACACATTTAGAATCGAAGATTTACATGTTCATCAAGAAAAAACAGAGAAAAACGCAGAAAATCCAAGTATGAATGGGAACCACGAAGGAGAAATTTTAAAATGAATCAAGAATTCAAAGCCAACAGTAAGAGCAAGGAAGACAAAACACACAGTATCGATGAGTTAGAGAAAGAGAGGCTAACTTTCTCTTTTGTCTTCTCTGCCCCTTCGCTTTACGCTACACTAAATAAATTTCCAGGAGACATCAAAGAGGATAAATGAAGGAAGCGATTAAGTTTACTGAAAATGCTAGAATGTTTACCAACAATTCTGCTAAGCTTGAGAACTTCATCAAAGAGGAAAATACGGGGGGAAAAATCAAAGAGGAAAATGAAGGAATAACTCTGTTTATGACACGTAACATGGCTACTAGCATCTTTGTCAATTTTATCAAATGTATCTTTGTCAATTTTATCAAATGTGATAATGTAAGATGTAAAAAAAAAAAAAAAAAAAAACAACAACAACAACAATGCAAGATGTACAGTACTATAAAGAAGTATGAAATGTCAAAAATGTCCTTGTTCGTCCACCCAACTCCCATTTATATATATTACTAGATGGCTTATGCTCGTGCTGCGCACGGGCCTAACACTTCAAATTATAGTGTATCTATGTATATGTAATTGTATTTAGATAGTGATAATATATATATATATGTATTATCTTGAAAATACGATTAATATAACATTGTAGTTTGTGCTCCGTATCTAAAACTTTATTTTATTCGTGTTTGCTACGAAAATTTATTAATATTTTTTAAAAGAGAAGACTTGTTTAAAAGAAAACTATTTTCCTCTCTTTGAGATAAAATAATAGCAATATTTAAGCATCAGTTGATACTTTCGATTTTAATTCGATTAATTTAAAAGTGTAAAATACTTTTTATTTTTTATCAAATTTTGATTTGGATAATTGTACTTCAAATTATTAAATTAATTTTACATGTTTGAAACGAAACAAAGTAGAAATTAATTTTCTATTTAAACGAAGAAATGCTATTTTTTAATTTTTGATAAATATTCTCGGTTTAACTCATTTTACTTGTCATGTTGTCTTTTGCATGATTTTTTAAGGAAACGTGAATTAGAATTATAATTTGACTAATTTACCTTATTCATTATTTGATCTTCATTTGATATTAATCTCTTTTCACATTTATTAGAGTAAGAATAAAAATAAAAAAATAATTAAATTGTATCTTATTTTTAAATATATATTTTAAGTATATTTATTTTAGTAAACATAACAAATAAATGACATGGCGGAATAGCAAATATAGCAATTAAATATTTTGAAGAAAAGTAATAATATGAGGTCCATGTTTTTTGCTGTGCAATAATTTCATTTACTCTCACTAATGGGTTAATATGCATGTGGCAATGAATCCACTATTATTGACTTGATGGGGATAATTTGAGAATTACATGAATATTATTTATTTTTTTTGGCGTTGCCTTTTTTTTTTTTTTTAATATTGGGTCCATCTTTTTTTTTCATGAGTTTGGGGAGGGTGGGAATAAGGTTTTTTTTTTTTTTTTTAAGAGTGACTGTCGATGAAACATGGGTAAACCAATACTTCTATATAGTAGAAAAATAAAAATATCATAAAGTATTTCTATCTACTTTTTAGAAGAGTTGGTAATATAAAGTATAAAACGACATTTTTTTGCCCTTAAATAAAAAAGTGGGTGGGACCACAAAGGATTTTTTTACTCTTAAATAAAAAAATAGGACCGAACACGGACGACGATCTTGCCTCTACAAACCGGACCTTCTATATAGTAGTAATAGTGAAGTAATACATACTAATTCAAATTATTATATTAATTTTACATGTTTAAGATGAAACAAAGTAGAAATTTGATTTTTTATCTACATGAAGAACTTCTATTTTTTAATTTTTAGTAAATATTTTTTGTTTAACTCATTTTACTTGTCATGTTGTTTTTTACACGATTTTTTTAAGGAAATGTCAATTAGAATTATAATTTCACTAATTTACCTTTTTAATTATTTGATCTCCATTTAATATTTTTTTTTCTTTTATGACATTAATCTCTGTTCACATTTATTAGAGTAAGGAAAAAATGAAAAAGTAATTAAATTCTATCTTATTTTAATATATAAGTATTTTAAGCATGTTGTTGTACAATAATTTCATTTGCTCCCACTAATGGGTTGATACGCATGTGGCAATTAATCCATCATTATTGATTTAATTGTTGGATTTTCTAAGCATTTTTTTTAACACTGTTTGTTTTTTTAATATGGGATTCCTTTTATTTTTTTTAAATATTGTTTGCTTTTGTTAATATGGGGTCCACTTTTTTTTTCCCGTGAGTTTGGATGTGGTGGGTTCCACTTTTTTTTTTTTTTTTAATACTGGTTGGTGTTTAATATGGGGCCATGAAAAACTTCTATTTTTTAATTTTTAGTAAATATTTTTTGTTTAACTCATTTTACTTGTCATGTTATTTTTTACACGATTTTTTAAGGAAACGTTAATTAGAATTATAATTTCACTAATTTAGCTTATTAATTATTTGATCTCCATTTAATATTATTTTTTCTTTTATGACATTAATCTCTTTTCACATTTATTAGAGTAAGGAAAAAATGAAAAAGTAATTAAATTCTATCTTATTTTAATATATAAGTATTTTAAGTATGCTGCTGTACAATAATTTCATTTGCTGCCACTAATGGGTTGATACACATGTGGCAATGAGTCCATCATTATTGATTTAATTGTTTGATTTTCTAAGCATTTGTTTTTTAACATTGTTTGTTTTATTAATATGGGATTCACTTTTTTTTTTAATATTGCTTGCTTTTGTTAATATGGGGTCCACTTTTTTTTCCCCCGTGAGTTTGGATGTGGTGGGTTCCACTTTTTTTTAACATTGTTTGTTTTTTTAATATGGGATTCACTTTTTTTTTTAATATTGCTTGATTTTGTTAATATGGGGTCCATTTTTTTTCTCGTGAGTTTGGATGTGGTGGGTTTCACTTCTTTTCTTCCTTTTTTTTTAATACTGGTTGGTGTTTAATATGGGGCCCATAATTTTTTTTAAAATATTAGTTGTTGTTTAATATATATGGGGCCCACAAATTTTTTTGCTTGATTCTGTTAATATGGGGTTCACTTTTTTTTTTCCCGTGAGTTTGGATGTGGTGGGTTCCACTTTTTTTTCTTCTCCTTTTTTTTAATACTGGTTCAATTGTTTTTTAATATGGGATTAATTTTTTTTTTAATATTGCTTGATTTTGTTAATATGGGGTTCACTTTTTTTTTCACGTGAGTTTGGATGTGGTGGGTTCCATCGGTTTTTTTTTTTAATACTGGTTGGTGTTTAATATGAGACCCACAATTTTTTTTTAATATTAGTTGTTGTTTGATATATATGAGGCCCACATTTTTTTTTCTTTTTTTTGTTATGGGCCTGTTTAATATGGGGCCCAATATTTTTAATTACTAAGCATGCCTTTCTAAGTAATCCAAATGTAACTGATATAAATAGAGTAAGGAAAAACAGAGGAAGAGTCCATCTAGGAATATTTTGGCTTTGCAGTTTTTTTTTTCCATCTTGATTGTGTTTTACTATATAATATTTGGTACAACACCTATACAAAGAATTTTCTAGAACCAAATTAGCTATAGTAAAAGGTTACCATATGCAAAAACTTGTCAGCCTCAATCACAAAGAGAAGTGGGCCCACTGAGAAATACATTTAAGGACACGTGTAAGCTTGAATAAAGGAGATTGAACGTAAAAGGAATTCTTTCAAAGGGTTTGGTTTTCTTGGTAAACTAAATCAATGTACAGCCAGAAGATGCTGACGACGACGGACGACGAAAAAGCACTCAACTGGTGCTTCTAAATAGTAGTAACTAGAGGGGTATGGCCCATGCTCATTTTACATTTTAAAGTGGTGGATGCTTTGCAGTCATTTGGTGGTGAACGATAGCAATAAGGAATCAAAACAGGTGATGAAAGCTACGACTGTATTGATGTAAAAGTATGTTGAATAAGTACTTATCGTTTTTCACGTGCAATATACATGGAGATAGAAGTGGTAGTCAAAAAATTGCACCGAATATGAAGTGATTATTGATCAACTCTTAGAAGATGGAGACTGTAGTATCCTTTTTTGTAAGGGGAATAATTAGGATCTGCACAATATAATCCCAAATTGTATTACATTTAGCTGGAAGCTAAAATACCATACCACTCTGCAAATTATTAAATATCATTATCTCAAATTACCACTACTAACAGTAAACCATCTAAATTTATCCAGCCATCATTGTGCACAATAGATACACTTTTTTTATAATATGTGCAAAAGTCCTTAAATACATCGTCTATGTTATAAAATATATATGTGAATGTCCATATAGTCTAGGTTTTCCACATGTCCTAAATAAGAGTAGGTACATGTACATTTGGTGGCATGTATGAAATGAAGAAAATGAAGCAACACAAGTTTGATTTTAACTCTTGGTGTTGTCATTGATGACTTCATCAAGAGATTTACCATCTCTATAAATAGATGGTTAAGTTCTCAATTTGTTATGAGATATCAAGAATAAGTGAAATATAATCTCTCCCTTCTCTCTACAAAGTTATTAGTTTGCTTCTCTTGTTTATTTCCAATTATATAGTTTTATAACACGTTATCAGCACGAGTCTCTAATATTTTATTTGAGTTTAGCCTATATCGAAGTTTTTGTTATTTAAGGGGTTGCAATTATAAATCATCCGGGAAACGGTTCACGACAGTGTATGTAATCAAGTATTGTTTGCAATTCTTCGTGAGGTTTGGATATCTAGTAAGTTATACTTGTATCTTATAATAAAAACAGTTTCCATCACAGGTAAAGTGATTTGAGCCTTTTTGCTTATTATTGTTGGTTTAATATTTTTAATTCACTTCTAATGTTACATGCTATGTTTATATATGCGTATATCATGATCAATTTGGTACTTGTTGTTAGAATGATCCCAGAAGTGACATTCATACTTCACAAGTATAAAGTATCACTAAATTTATTTATATTTATGGATCATGATCACTGGAAGTGATGATTCATATATAGGCCTCCATATTGTGATTTATATTGAAAATATGTTAGAGAAAAATCTCTACATTATATGCATATCTCGATTTGCTCCTGAAGTAGCAATATTTTAAAAGAAATTTTAAGCTATCACAATTTGATATGCTTAAGGCCTGCATGTTCAGATGATTGTGTTCCATTTTTTTAAGAATGAGAACTTTTGATATAAGCTATAAATATAGATTCATTCCCTGAAGTGAATGTGATAATATGTAGTAAAGCCTATAAATATAAACGTGCATTTGATTGTGAAAATATCATGATCCATCTCCAGAAGAGATAATTATTTATTTACAAGTATCATGACACTAGCAATGTCCAAATAATATCTGATTATGATAAATAAATTGAAGTCTCTTGAAGATGTTATATATGATAATACCATTCATCGTAGATCGTAATTGGTACGATCGGAACACTGTAGTAGACCTGAAGTTTACTAACAATAAAAATGGTTATCATATTGAGACTACAAATAATCGGAATATTAAATATCTTCAAGTTACTATGGGTAAGAAATACACAAGTGAAATGTTACCCGAGCATGATGAGATCACATACCACAATAAACCAGAAGTTTATTGATATACAATTTCATGCAATAGTAAACCAGAAGTTTATCAAAAGAAATAGCACTCGTCATGGTAAACTTGAAGTTTACGGGTACAAATAATTTTATCAGTTGACAAGACCATTTTGATCGTCCTGATTTAAATCTGATGTGCTAATTGAGTATTAAAAACATATTGAAGAACTAGAAGATTCTTCAAGAATTTGTTTGTGTTGCTTGTTCTCATGATAAGTTGATTACACCAGCTAATATTGGGACTGAATCCCCAAAATTCTGAAAAATATAAAAGGTGAATGTGGGCCCCTTCACCTGTAATGTGATGTCTTAAATAGATGCATCTATGAGACGGTCATATGTATGTTTATTGTCAACTGGCAGTTTGACATTTACGAAGTTGCTTGCTCAAAATGATTGAGTTGGAAGCACAATTTTCAGAATATGTAATCAAGACAATCATCTTGATAATGCTGGTTTATATCTAAGTTGGTTTGGCATTAGATGCCTCCATAATACAGCTAAACCATTGCTTATGGGAACAGAGTTTCAAATGTTGGTCTGAGATATGATATATTGCATACAACAGCACTTGTGTGCTTCAGATCAATAAATTTTGAAAAATTCTCCCCTCATATTTGGTTCAGGGTCAGGAACTAGATATTTCCATCTTTTAGCATTTGATGTGTGGTACATGATTAATGGATATACCATGATGCACACAGATGGATTTTCCCAAAGAAAATAGGGACATATGTCACTAAAATAAGGGGGAGAGAATAAGCAGCTAAGAAATATGTTGTGAATTATCATCAGTATGATCCTCAGATAATTCAAGTCAAATGCTGGAAGCATTTGCTGACCCAACTATTTCATATTTCATCTGCAAAATGCTCATAATGTCCCTGAAGGACAGAGTCTACAACATGCATGGAGCATGGTAGACCAATCGGTTCCAAATATAATAATCCTTGAAAAAAAAAAGGAGGAGCAAATGATCATAATAAGGAGGCAAAGTGCTCTTGAAGAGCCGACGACATAACACTTCATGAAACCTTATGCGAGGTTCAGGTAACTAAAAATAATGAAGTGATGAGATCTCAGTAAGTTATGTCGAATTGCGAACCGATACAACATGATATCTTGTCGACAATATTTTGATACAATATAGCGCAATATTGTAAAAGATTGTGAGGATCTAAATTCTACGTCTATCAAAGCATGCTGACTTAGAAATTATTATCAAGTGAAATGACGCATCTTGGTAAGCATAAAGCTTATTTGACCTGCTGTCCAGACACCAGAAGATGTCATATCATTTAAATAGAAATAGATGTTTTCACATCCTATATGAATTACTTGACAAAATTTATATGAAAATTTCTGAAGGATTCAAAATGCCTAAAGCATATACAAATTCTTGGGAAACTCGTTTATAAATCCTTAAATGGATTAAATGAATCAAGGCTGATGTACTGAAATCGCCTTAATGAATATTTATTGACGAAGGGTACCAATAAGATCATGTTTACCCTTGTCTCTATATGATAATCAGAACCTTTCATATTATTATGCAAGTTGATGACTTGAATATTATTGGAACTCTTGAAGAGTTTCCAAAAGCACTTGATTATATCTACTGAAATGAGAAAATTGAAATGGTCCTGAAATACCATATATTTGTGCAGTTGATGCATTTATATATCTTGCTATAACTACAGGCATGATATAATTTACTCCAACATGGAGTTATTGAAATAGATCAACTGCATATTACAAATGAAAGCCCTAACATGAATGTATTTGTCCTAACCAATACTGTCAAGTGTTTTGGACATACAGGGCATTCATCTTATCGACTTAAGAATTCAATCCAGATGTGTTATCTATTTCCATAAAGGATTATTGTCATGACAGTCAAATCATAGAAAGACAACAACAGATTATGAAGCAAGTCATGATGTACTTGTCCTGATTGCAACAATATTATACGGCGATGATGCAGCTCTATCTGAGAAAGCAAGATACAGATCATCAACCAGTTTGTCAAATGATCATTTAACAGATCTGATAAAAGCTCTGTCAATCTCAAGATATGATAAGTTGGTATACAAGATTTGTCACATGATCGTCAAGAATTATGTGATGCTTTAATCAGGGGGAGCAAATACGCACTGTACTCTTTTTCCCTTAACCAAGGTTTTGTCCCATTTGGGTTTTCCTAGCAAGGTTTTTAATGAGGCAGCTCTCAAAGCGTATTACTAGATATGTGTACTCTTTTTCCTTCATTAGGACTTTTTCCCACGGGGTTTTTTCCTAATAAGGTTTTAACGAGGCACGTCATCTATTAATGGTTTAAAGCAATCCATGCGCATGTGGTATAACCGCCTTAGTGAATATTTTTTAAAAGAAGGCTATAAAAATGATGCAATTTGCCCATGTGTTTTTATAAAGAAAGTAATATCGGAGTTTGTTGTACTTGCTGTATATGTTGACGACATAAACCTTATCGGAACTCCCGCAGAGCTCAAAAAGGCAATTGATTATTTAAAGAAGGAATTTGAGATGAAAGATCTTGGAAAGACAAAATTATGCCTTGGTTTGCAAATTGAACATTTGACAAATGGGATTTTTGTCCATCAATCTGCCTATACAGAGAAAGTGTTGAAACGATTTTATATGGATGAAGCACATCCATTAAGTACTCCGATGGTTGTTCGATCACTTGATGCGAATAAAGATCCGTTCCGACCTCAAGAAAAGAATGAGGAAATTCTTGGTCCAGAAGTACCATATCTTAGTGCAATTGATGCACTAATGTATTTTGCCAATACCACAAGTCCTGACATAGCATTTTTCAGTTAATGTGTTAGCGAGACATAGTTGTGTTCCTACAAGGAGACACTGGAACGGAATTAAACACATATTGAGGTATCTAAAGGGGACTATCGATTTGGGCTTATTTTATTCTAGCAACTGCAGTCCCGATCTTGTTGGTTATGCCGATGCAGGGTATTTATCTGACCTACACAAAGCTAGATCTCAAACAGGCTATGTATTCATTTGTGGGGGCGCTGCCATATCTTGGCGATCTACAAAGCAGTCTATTGTGGCTACCTCATCAAATCATGCTGAGATAATAGCTATTTATGAAGCGAGCCGTGAAGTTGTGTGGCTGAGGTCAATGATACATCTCATTCGAGAAAAGTGTGGTTTGAAATGTGATAAAATACCCACAATGTTATATGAAGATGATGCAGCATGTATTGTCCAATTGAAAGGAGGATTCATAAAAGGAGATAGGACAAAGCACATTTCACCAAAGTTGTTCTTCACACACGAGCTCCAAAAGAATAGTGATATCAACATGCAACAGATTTGTTCAAGTGATGATATAGCTGATTTGTTCACCAAGTCTCTACCAACCGCAACTTTCGAGAAGATGGTGCACAAGATTGGAATGCGAAGACTCAAATACTTGGACTGAAGTTCTCATCAGGGGAGTTAATACACGTTGTACTCTTTTTTCCATACAAGGTTTTGTCCCACTGGGTTTTTCTTGTAAGGTTTTTAATGAGGCAACCAAAATGTATACTATTAGAAATATGTACTCTTTTTCCTTCACTAGAATTTTTCCCACTGGGTTTTTTCTAGTAAGGTTTTAACGAGGCATATTATCTATCAATGGACATCCAAGGGGGAGTGTTATAAAATATATATGTGAATGTCCATATAGTCTAGGTTTTCCACATGTCCTAAATAAGAGTAGGTACATGTACATTTGGTGGCATGTATGAAATGAAGAAAATGAAGCAACACAAGTTTGATTTTAACTCTTGGTGTTGTCATTGATGACTTCATCAAGAGATTTACCATCTCTATAAATAGATGGTTAAGTTTTCAATTTGTTATGAGATATCAAGAAGAAGTGAAATATAATCTCTCCCTTCTCTCTACAAAGTTATTAGTTTGCTTCTCTTGTTTATTTCCAATTATATAGTTTTATAACAGTCTAGCAGAACTATCATATTTAAAGTACTCTTCATGTATGAGGAACATCGGTCGCACTTTAGACAACATAAATACCTTCAGTGACTGGAATAGATCTGGGACGTCAACAATTGATGAACAAATAGAGATCTTGGTCCTTTTTAAAGTAGAAAATTAAGAATCCTGGAGCATTACACCAAGAAAATACAGATGGACATCAATATGTGCAATAGTTACTTTTTCTCTCCAAACTCATATACTCCATCTGAAGACACACATCAATTGCTAAAGCACTAACATTCTAATTAGCAATAACATCAGTTTTTTAAGTCCTTATTCAGTCCTTGTTGCTTTCCCCCACCACTTCCAGATTTTGAATAATAAATTACCAAAACATGCTCCATATGCATGTGAATTGTATGTAGCAGCACAACTAATCTGATTAACAATAATATCTATTTCATAAAGCCTTATTTCAATATCTTTTTGCCCTTTCCCCTCAAATGCCAGATGTTGAACTCAATCAATCTAAATTCCCTGGACATATTACACAAACACAACACCCAATTGTTAAACAAATGCAAATAAATGTAAATATGAGCACAGACGGATCCGAAATTTTGAACTTTAATGGGTTCTAGATTTCAGGATAGTGACATCAAGTGTCAGTTACTGGTATTAAGTTGTTCTATATATTTAGTGGATGCCTTAATACAAATACAGGGTATGTTACCTTCTAGCTCCATCACTGAATCTGAGCAAGTTACAATATGAGGAAAAAAGGCTAGAAATATAGTACCTTTTGTTAAGGAAAAAGAGTCCAATCCATTGTGTCGATGAATGGTAACTTGATAGTCCTTCTTTGATAAATCCAAGTAAAACAAATCAACACATTGTGGATCGAATTCGTGGCCATCAGCAAAGCAAAACAGTCATCACATGTACATCCAAATTCATCATTCCAACTGAACAGGAGTAGTAGTCCCAAGCTTAGTAGTCGGCATTTTCCATTCCAAACCACATTATATGGAGAGAGTTCAAGCTACCTTCAAAAATCAAGTGAACACCATTCAACTAAAGAAACTGAAACCGAGAGGATTGCAAAAAATAGATATTAGCAAGTGAAAAAATAGAAGTTAGAGTTGTTTCAACTATTGCACAAATATTTAACAGATGAATAACCTTTTAGTCGCAGTTTCAACACATAGATTACTAATGGAGACAATGAAGAGATACCCTCCTTGCATGGCCGCAACACATGAAGTATATGGGAACAGAAGGGATAACACAACCATTGAGGCTAAACACCATGTCACTGTCTAGTTAGCCTTAGGTTGGAGCTTTGCGCCGTAAACAATACTTTCTCAAGTGGCATTGAATAGGAGATCATGGAAAAACTAATCTATCTAACAGAATTCTTCTTGTAGTGGTATCATTATGTAAAGAAACAAGACTGAATAAATCATACGTACTATTTTCTCAACGGAATTAGGGGTAGCAAAAACTGAAACTTAGTGCTACTGTAGCAGGGCTAAAGATAACAGACCTCTACAATTTGGGAATCCTAAACTGCTGATCATATAGAGACAATAACTGACATTGACATACCATCGAAAACTCACAAGCATCAAGGATACGTCTGGTTCTTAATCCTTGCCATATTATTATTAGGTTTGTCATTACATTCCAGATACCTATTTCTCAAATCTCTACTGATCACTCTTATTCTATCTATCCTACAATTTTCAGAAGTTGTAGGTTCAACATTTTTCAACAGAATCTCCATATTATTATTGTTTTTTTCTTTGTCTATATTCATCTTTTTTTATAACACCACAACACTACACTATAAAAAATTTAGTAATCTAATCAGCTGCACTTAGATCCTATTTTTTTTTTTTGGTGAAAGCATATGTTATAGAAAGTCAAATCACATCATCATAAGCAAAGCCACCATGCCAAAAATAAACATGAAATAACCTACTTAAGAAAGTGTTGATTTCCACCATCATGACCCTTCGGAACCGAACACTAAACTACCAAACAAAACTTTCTAGCTTTACTTCCAAAAAATAGCTACAAGTAGCATACTAGTAATGCATATTAGCAAATTGGCCTGAATAAACCAATTATAGCATGGAAAATTAGCTTGGTAGCTCTATAATTACATCATAGATCTCCACAGTCCTAACTCTCCATTCTACCGAGACATTTGCATATATAAAGGTCTATATGTCTAACATTCAACAACTAAGATTTTCTTCTCCCTAATCAGTTCACTAAAATTACCTTGTCATGAAATGAAGGAAATTTTTAAGTGATATTTTTCGCTACCCTATGTGATCCCTGTAATTAAGAAGAGATAATCATTAGACATGTAATTTTTTTTAATACAAAATCATTAGACATGTAAAATAAGAAGAGAAAATCATTCTACACCTACTTACAACATAAAAAGAATTAAAAACAAAGAAAAAAAAAATCGAAGGGAGTTGAATCAAAAGTCTATTTGTACCACAAAACATTCAAGTCATCAACATACCGTTTTCTTGTCTCAAACTGACAACCATCATCCAGTTCTTACTCCCCTTGCTAGAGTTTTTCTAGTTTCTAGCTACTTCGTAAGGAAAATGTTGCTTATATTGCATTACTCTTTCTTTCTGTACAGTTAACAGGGAGTCAATCAATCAAAGTAACCAACAAACTGCTCCTTTGGGAACTTTCACCTTATAAATACAAAGGTGTAAATGTAACTGTCCTTATGTACTTTTGTAAGAATCATTTTTCTTTCACCTTGCTATTTATCCTACCTTTTGCAACATGCATATGTTTGATTCCTTACTGTGTCAAATAGTCCAAATGCATTTGCACCTAAAGCTAGCTTTTCTTATCTACATAATCATTCGTTAAAAAAATTGAAATCCTTTGGTAAATTGTGCATTCCATCTTTCTACTTATGGTATGATTTCAAGAAATAATTTCATAGTACTTATTTATTTCATTTCACGTATAACTGAAGGCACCATAGAGCAGATCATTATTTTGATCAAGTGGTCCAACAAATGAATTTTCATAATACTTCAGTGCATTATGTACTTAGCTAATTTGTTTTCACGAATCAATTTGAAAAAGAAAAGGAAAAGTGAACAATTTCTATTTATCCTATCACTAGGTCATGAGATTCTTGTATAGTACCTGCGACTGTATAGTACCTGCGACAAAACTGTTCCTTCCCATATCCACATCTCTCTCAGGAATTAAATCAAACACATTGTGTTAAAGCCAAATCCCCACATTTTGAATAGAAATTAAAAGCAAAGAAACCAATAAATACAAATCTGGATCTACCATAATCTAAATTATCACCATTTAGAGCATTGCATTTATTCAAACATAATAGTTGCACAATCTTTTAGCATTTCATACAACTATTTGATCCTTTTTTCTTGTCCGTAATAAAAAAATTGCCATTACGTACCTCAGTCAATTAATCTTTTTCTGGCACCATTTTTCAACTCTTTACTCAACCTTGTAGACCTATAGAAAAACAAACATCATATTAGTGAACATGAATAAAATGCACAAGGAAGCCTCATCTTAGAAAAGTAAGAGAACTTATATGTTTATCCCAAGAAGACGCAAAATTTTCATGACTACTCAGAAGATTTGAGACTGAATAACTAGTTCAACATGAATGGATAAGTTAGAAAAATTATTGAGTAGAAAATTCAACAACGAACAACCCAAAAAACAGAATAATTAACATATACCCATATTTGATTCAAATGTTAAAAACTTCTTCAAGTTCGAGCAAACTAACTGGTGAAAGAAAAATTGTGATATTAATAATCTCCCTATAATTAAATTCCTCCAACATTCATTAATCGTATTGTTAGTTGTTGAAGAAATTAAAGTCACATAGAAAAGGAACAAGAAACAACGGAGAAGAGATAAAGGAACATGTCATAGAGAACAAAAAGGAATACATACACATGTGGAAAGCTGTAGCAGTGAAGAAGGAAAGAGCATGAGAGAGCAGAGGAAGATATTGAGAAACTTGAAAGAGGCTATCGAACAAACAGTTTGACAGAGGATAAGGCTTTGACAACAAAAATAACTACAGGACACGTTTCTATATCCACACAGTACATGTGTAGAAAAGAATACAATAGACGTTAGGTTTTGCATAGAATTAATGAGGACAGATTTACCATTTTACCCCTAAGTGAATTCACAATTACGGAAATACTGTGTTCGTCCACACTTAACTGTCCTTTCTAATATATAGTAAGTAAAGTAATTTATTAAAATTGAGAAATAATTTAATAAAATTAAGTGACTTTTTCGTACAAAAATAATTTAGCGCTCATGGTGTAATAATGAAACGAAAATTGAGTAAACATCTATGAAATTAACCTAATTCGATTAAATCAAACAAGTATGTATTATGCATGTTATTTTTTATATGTTAGCTCTAATTTTGACATTCCTAATTAACCTTTGATTAAGAATGTAAACAAGGTTTTTTTTCGAATGGACAAGAATGCAAACGATGTTGGTTTTAAAAGGTAAAAAGTTGTAGATGCGGGGTTATATATCCAAGAGAAAATCACTGAGCAAGTGAAAACTAGACAATTTAATCAGGATACAAAAGAGGCGATTTGTTTTGCCCAATTCCCAAGCTATACTAGTACTAGGAGAAAATTCAAATACATGCTTCCAATTGCTTTATGCAAAACCAAGCTGTATAGAAGTATAAAACTAAATGTAAAAAGCAGCCCGGTGCACTAAGCTCTCGCTATGCGCGTGGTCAGTAGTCGAAAATATTGCACAAAAGCCCAAACACAAAGCCCAGACATAACATCATAGAAGAATAAGGTAGTCACGACAAATTTGGCACTACATGACAACCTATCCTAATAAATGACTTTAAAAAGTCCAACTTATGATTATTGGCGGGCAATTTGCAGGATTGTCCTTCGCTGGGGGTGATCTTTATTTTTTGTACCCCAAATTGGTGGTCTTTGATTTTTATCCACTGCCTTTGCAAATTCTGCCTTAATTTGAGCCTTAAGGCAGAATTTGCAAAACTGGCCATGCAAATTCTGCCTTCCATGGATAGTTTGGCAGAATTTGCAAAGGCAGAGGCAAAAATTAAAGACCAATTTGAGGGGCAAAACTTAAAGACCACCAATTTGAAGGCCAAAAATTAAAGACCACCCCAAATGAAGGACAATCCGTGCAAAAAAAAAAATTATTGGCACCTCATAGCCCAATATTCTAAATTATACAACTAAAAGATTAAATGCAATTACATCCATCTTTTGAAGTCTCCCTCATAACATGTAACTAACCACTAACCAAAAAGGCCACCCAATAACATAAGTTAGATTTTTCGCCTCATATTCCCAAGTCTTCCATCAATAGAAGAAGAAGACTCAACCTCACCCACAGCTTCCTTAAAATTCTCATTATCACAAGTATAATAATTTGCCTCAAACTCAATCAATATTTCATATAAAGTTTCAAGTTAAAGAAAGTTTATTTTTTCCTTCAAAGTTTTTTATTTATTTTTTCAATTTTTTAACCAAAGTGCCCAATTTATTACGCAGCCAAAAGAGAATTACAAAAAAAAAAAAATTACAAAATATTTTTTTCACTGTTAAGAGCACCATTTTCCCATTTCAAAAGATTGTTTTCACTAATGAGAACATCCTTTTTATTTTTAAAGTTGTTGATGAACAGGATAATTCATTTTGAAATTTTTTTGTCTTCCCAATTCCAATATCTACAACGATAATGCATGCAACATAAATCACAAAGAAAAAGATTTACCCAAACAAAACATAAACATAAAAAAGTTCATTACAGATCTGTTGCAAAAAACAATCACAAGGAAAAAAAGATAACTTATGTCAGATTTATGACACCTGAAAAAACGTCTCCTAGAATTATTTGGAGTCCATGATGTGGGATGGTGTGTAGCAACTCCACATACACGAACCCTTCCACGACTATTTGAAGAACTCGAAGCTTTCGACATTTCATAAGCAAGTGAAAGAATAATAGAGCAAAGTGTGGAGTTTCAAAATGCAGTACCAAAAAATAAAAAAATAAAACTGACTAGCGCATAAAGTGCACTACACAAAAAAATATCTTTATACAATATGCAGTTCAGAAACTTCAATGAATCAAATATACCCCATACTATGTGAAACTGAACAAACATGCCCTCGAATATAAGTTTTCGGGTTTTCGTTAAATCAAGGCCACGATTAAATGCAAAACATAATGGTAATGGCACATTTGAGACAACGTTTAAATGATGGGCAAAAGCGCGTAATATGGTATAGTCCAAGCAGATTTGGCCTTTTGCCGAAAAAATTACGGCACAAGCTGACGACAGCCATGCACCACCTGTGTCCTCGTTCCCGAAGGCACCTCTCTCTTTCAAGAGGATTCGCGGCATGTCAAGCCCTGGTAAGGTTTTTCGCTTTGCATCGAATTAAACCACATGCTCCACCGCTTGTGCGGGCCCCCGTCAATTCCTTTGAGTTTCATTCTTGAGAACGTACTCCCCAGGCGGGATACTTAACGCGTTAGCTAAGCACTGCACGGGTCGATACGCACAGAGCCTAGTATCCATCGTTTGCGGCTAGGACTACTGGGGTATCTAAGCCTATTCGCTCCCTAGCTTTCGTCTCTCAGTGTCAATGTCGGCCTAGCAGAGTGCTTTCGTCGTTGGTGTTCTTTCCAATCTCTACGCATTTCACCGCTCCACCGGAAATTCCCTCTGCCCCTACCGTACTCCAGCTTGGTAGTTTTTACCGCCTGTCCAGGGTTGAGCCCTGGGATTTGACGGCGGACTTAAAAAGCCACCTACAGACGCTTTACGCCCAATCATTCCGGATAACGCTTGCATCCTCTGTATTATCGTGGCTGCTGGCACAGAGTTAGCCGATGCTTATTCCCCAGATACCGTCATTGCTTCTTCTCCGGGAAAAGAAGTTCATGACCCGTGGGCCTTCTACCTCCACGCGGCATTGCTCCGTCAGGCTTTCGCCCATTGCGGAAAATTTCCCACTGCTGCCTCCCGTAGGAGTCTAGGCCGTGTCTCAGTCCCAGCGTGACTGATCATCCTCTCGGACCAGGTACTGATCATCGCCTTGGTAAGCTATTGTCTCACTAACTAGCTAATCAGACGCAAGCCCCTCCTCGGGCGGATTCCTCCTTTTGCTCCTCAGCCTACGGGGTATTAACAGCCATTTCCAGCTATTGTTATAAATTACCCTTCATTAAATACTATTTTATTAATATAGTTTCTTGATTACATAAAAATTCACTTATCTAAATAGAAGTAAATTTGAAAGAAAGGGATTAATCAGTAAATTTGGAAGAAAGGGATTAATTTTTTCTTGAATATGCAAGTAGACACTTATTTTGAAGCAAATACTCTACTAAAATTAAGATAAACGTAAAAGAAAGGAAAATGATAGAAATCTTACATTCATAAGTTGACAAATCAATCCCCTCCGTAAAACCCTCGTACCCTTCTCCCTAAAACCCTTAACACCGATCTCTTTGGAACCCCTTGTCCTTTGAAATTGCGTGGTTTCTTTCCAATTAATTGCGGTAACTAGTTCTTGGCCTCCAAATAACATAAACATGGACATACATATACTCGTATATTTTACAACACTCTACTAACTAATTAATTAAGATAAACGAAAAAGAAAAGAAAATAATACCCTTCTGTCTCAGTTTACATGATACTTTTTTCTTTCTAATAATTTATCCCAAAAGAATGATATAATTTTATATTTAGAAAATAATTTAACTTAAAACTTTTGTTCCCTTAATGAAATAATTTACGGCTCACAAATATTTATAACTTGGTATAGACCACAAATTTCATGAATTTCCCTTTCTTTTTAAATTTGGTACTTAGTCAAACTATATCACGGACGGGTGAATAATACTCCCTCCATTCCATAATAAGTGACTCTTTTAGCTCATGCACACCCTTTAAGAAATTGCTTCCTCCTAGAAAATTATGAGTATTTTTACTAATTTACCCCTAATTAATGTGTAGAAAAATAAAAGTTATTTAATGATTCTTGATTATAAATAAGGATAAATTTGAAAGAATAGAATTAATTTTTCTTAAAATCCTCAAGCGTCACTTATTTTGAAATAAAATAAAAAATCTAAAAGGTCACTTAATATTGGATGGAGGGAGTATTTTACAACAATCTACTAGCTAATTAAGATAACCCAAAAAGAAAGAAAAATGGTAGAAAAAATATCACAATTCATAAATTAACAAATCAATCCACTCCCCATAAAACCTCTCAACCCCAAACACCAAATACAATGACAGACACAGCAACATCCGACGTCTCCGACGGAGCAGTCCTCAACGTTATCAACTAACGCCTTCGTTCCCTTCGTAAAAAACACAACCTCATTGTCCAAATGGAAGGATCACTTTCTAATGGCAAAACCCTTAACAAAGAACAACAAGAAACTCTCCGTTCCAAACCAGCAATCATCGCAGGTACGGGTTGGTCTGAATTTGGGCGGGTCAAAAATTACTTGGGCTGATATAGGCTAAAAACTGGGTCATAACCCAACCCGCCAAATTCTTGCTAAGTAGGCATTTGGCCATGAAAACCCTTTTTTTTTTTTTTACTTTATTTGGAATTTGAAGTTTGGGGTGAAGATGGAGTTGTGTTTGGTTTTAGTTTTTGCAAAGAATATTTGTTTTTTTTAATGTACTGAACAACTTGTTTGGATGGTTGTTACCTATTGTATTATATTGTGTTGTTAGTTTAAATACAATGTTTGTTTTGATTGTTACTTAAATTTTGTTGTATCGTATCATTAAATCTATCATTATGTAACGACGAAAAGTTTCATTTTGTGTAATGACTAGTGTGGTGTTATCGCGTCGTTACCTTATTTCTTGTTCTCATTTTGTCTTTACTTATTATTTAATAATCCTATTTTATGCAGCTTTACGTTACCTTTTTATAGTAGCTCTACCTCCTACATACTTTTCTTGTAGGTTTATCGAATTGTGACATTATGTAACTACGGGAAACGATACAATCTATCCAAATGTTGTATTCATTAGAACAATACAGTACGATACAATACAATACGATATAATACGACACATTATGGAACAATACGTGACAACCATCCAAACAGAGAGTGAAAACAGGGTTTTAGATGTTTTCCAAATTCTATTTGGAATTTTCATGGCCAAACGCTGATTTTCAAAGAACGTGTAAAAAAAAGTGAAATTAGGGTTTTAGATGTTTTCCAAATTCCATTCAAATGAAGTGAAAAAAGTTCCGGAAAAGTGAAAATTTCTTATGGCCAAACGGGTCCTAAGTTTTAATTTCCTTATTTTCCTTCGCAGGCATCGACAAGCTTGAGAAGCTTCGCGAGCCTCTCACATCCGCCGTGGCTGAAGAAATCAACCTCGCCACGTCAGCCAACCTTTCCACGTCAGTTGACTCAAATTCTGATACCGAGAGTTTAATGTTGGTGGTTGAGGATTAGTTAAGCTGTTTTATTTCAGGTTTATGTTTGATGTGAAGTCGTTACAGAGTGATTTTATGTTGAGGAGGATGCATGAGAGAGCGTGTTGTTTGAGTTATGATTGTATGCAGGAGGATGATGATTCGACTGATGTGGTGGATGATATGTTAGGGGAGAGGGATTTGGATTTGATTTCAATGGTTAGTGGGCTTTTAATTTCGAGACCTGTTAATTCTCCTTTGCCGCATAAGCGTGCACTTGAACAGTGCATTGAGCGTGCGAAGCTTTGGATTGCGAAGTCTGATAAGCAAATTGTACCTGATTCTGATACCACTTGTGAGTATTACAGTCAAACCTCTTTATAACAACATCATCTGTTCGGATATTTTTTTGGCTGTTATAGAGCACATATAATATAACATGAAAAATCTGTTTAAAAAAAAAAAAAAACTTAGCTGTTATAATGAAGGTCTGACCGCGTAATGTTATAACAACTGCTATGGTGAATCCCAAATAAATTATCTATAGTCCATTTCGTGCTATTTCATCCCTTTTTATGATACTAAGGGGTGTTTTGGTAGGGTGTATAAGAATAGTACTGAGTATAGGGTGTATTAGTAATGCTGAGATTAGTATGTTAGGTTTGGTTATGCTGTTATTATTTTTTATTGATTGCTTGGTTTGTTGTATTAAATGAATAGGGTGTATTAGAATAGGAATAGTACTGGTATTAGTTATACATAGGTTTGCTATGTATAAGAATGTTACCAAATAGGGTGTATTAGTTATACATAGGTTGGAAAACAATACCAAACAAGGGATTAATAATACCAAAGCTAATACATGTATTATTTTCTGTAATACATCCTACCAAAGGACCCCTAAATAATTTATCTCCTGTGACAAGATTTTAGATTCTGTAGAACTAAATATATCCAATTTGTTGGATGAATGTTACCGTTCCCAATCTTGTTAGGACTGGCTAAATTGTGTCCCATTTGGACCTATTTCAGTCTACTACTGAATATTATTTTCTCTAATACATCCTACCAAAGGACCCCTAAATAATTTATCTCTTGTGACAAGATTTTAGATTCTGTAGAACCAGTGTTTTAAAAGGCGGGGCGTTTTCCTCGAGGCACGGGGCGTAAGCCCCATGGGTATTTAATTTTTAGTATTTCTTAAAATAATATAATTACAATAAATATTTTTAAATAGGTAAAATTACATAAAAAATAAAAGAAAACTGTAAATAAATGAAATATATATATATATATGTGTGTGTGTGTGTGTGTGTGTGAGCGCGCGTGCGCTTGATCCTCACAAAAAATGATCAAAGCCCATTATACACCGCTTATAACTTGTAATTATATATAACATAATTTTACAAGTATAAACAATACAATGAAATAAAAGCTATTATGAAATGCAAAACAATTCTAACATTTTAACTTTCAAACACCGAAAAAAACACAGTTTCTTAAAACACTATTACTATCATACTATTCATTTTATCTCCGTATAAGCAAATAATCAATAAAATTTATCAATATTACAATTAAAACATAACTTCTTCATGAACAAAAAATAAAATTATATGATAATTCTGATACATAGGACTTATGACCAATGACAAGTGAAAATGTGCAATTCCGCTATGTGTTTTTTTTTTAAAAAAAATAAGTGATTCACCCTCACGACGTTTTCAAATAGTAAATATCCAATACTACGACTTGTTATATGAGTTACACCCAATCTTCTATTTCTATAGATGAAAAACTATTAAGTATCATTATTTTGTTAAACAATTATGAGGGTGAATGATTTTAATTAAGGAATTTAAAATATAATTTGTGTAAGAACTGTTAGGCGAGCCCTGGGCGTTGGTCGTTAGGCGTGTTTAGGGCGTACGGTTGGGCGCTTAGGGCGTAAGCCTCATAGGAACTAAGCCCCGCACGTTAGCCCCAGGGCGTTTTGCCACTGCCCTGCCCCGAGGCGAGCCCCGGGGCGAGTCCTGACACTGCCTTTTAAAACAATGTGTAGAACTAAATATATCCAATTTGTTGGATGAATGTTACCGTTCCCAATCTTGTTAGGACTGGCTAAATTGTGTCCCATTTGGACCTATTTCAATCTACAACTTCATAACTTATGTTTTAGGATATCTAGAGCTAGAGTTCAAGAATAGATTCTTGCCTATCCCTTATTTCTCCATTAAGTCCGTTTTCCGCTAAAGGAAGCACGAAAGCACCTATTATTGTAATACTTAAGATGAAGGACGACTAGGCAACTATGCTACTATTGGCACCCCAAACTAAAAAGTACAACTGGAAATCCAACTTTAGGTGGTCATTTTAATTAGAAACTCACTCTTTGGAGAATTATAGTTATATCAATATTATGGTGAATTTTGAGACGTGTAGATGTTCATAGTTTAAGCTGGTTGTTTGTGGTTGTAGATGCTGAGTTGAGATCGAAGCTGAACAGGATAATGTCTTCACTTTATTTTACTACGGAGCCTGTTAAAGTGGAGGCAGCTGCTGCAAACTATGCGTCACATTCAGTGCCTGTAGAAGAGTCTGTGGGTGCTGTGCCTATCAGTGAACCCATGCAAGTGCACACTATTGCTGTGCAGAGTCAGCAGAAGGTAAATACTTACGGAAGTATAACCTCTACAATCTATGGGCAATGTTTAAGTGCTGAAAGACATCTAGCAAGATTGACATGATAAAGTTATAGATGATTTTTTATATATGGATGCTTCTCTCTGTTGTTATGTGTGAATGCTAAGCTTTAACTCATTTTCTTTTATTAGCCCTTGTCTCCATTGCTGTATAGTTAATGTAATTGTTGAAGTAATGTTGTTTAGCCCTAGCAGTATTGCTTAATTAGGTGACCTAGCCGATAGATAATTTCTATGCAATGTTTTTAATAGTTGTACTTCAGATGCATAAGAGTCCCGTGCTCCTTTCTTGGGAAGTAGCTGTCTTTTAATTTTTCTTTCCCTTTTCCAGAATAGGGGGTGGTTTGAAATTTTGTGATATTTTTCTAAAGCTAGTTTAGCAATGTAGTGAATTTTTTGCAATATAGTAAGGCATAAGTAGCTTAACTAAAGCATTGTGACGAATCACTTATTGAATTAGTACTTTCGATCTTCTAAGCTTTTTATAGAGAAAATAGCATCCAAGAACATGTTGATTTGGGATGCTTTAGTTGAATAAGAGTTGCTTAAGAAAGTTAGTTTGACATTTGTTTATTCTGCTAAATTGTTGTGTCTTTTGCGGAAGTTATATTTGTTTATGGTGATGTTACACGTATGCTTTTTATCGTGATGTTACATGTAAGGTAATATGCACACTAACCCTTACATTAGTAGGCTTCTCCTAAATTGTTGGAAGTGGGACAATACTAGCATTGAGCCGTGGTGCTTGTGTTTAGGTTTATCACAGGTACTCTTTGCTTGTGTTTAGGGCTATCACAACTCACAAGTACTTTTTGCTTCACTTGTTTTTAGAGCTCAAAAACCCTAACCTTGCCTTTGCTTCACATGTTCATATCCGCCACTGAATTGCTTAATCCGTTGACTGTGTTCTCATTCAAAAAATAGCTAAATACAGTCAAGTGGAAACTTCATTGCTCCCTCACGACTGTGCATGTGTATGTTCATCTGTTAGACTCAACCTTTTGTGGTTCTCTATGAGTATTGATCTGTTAGACTATACTACCTTGTCATGTATTTGCGCAATTTAAACAGTCTGTCAATTTGTGAATTTTTTCTGTATAATTGTAATTTAGGGTTGTGTTTACATAGATCAAGTTCACCGATAGCATCAATGTAACAGACTTTTCTCAGATCTTGGTTTGGTATATATTAGAGAGATATGATCAGAGTCACACGACAATTGTTTTTCCTATGTGATAAGTTAGTGTTCTCTATTTATTATTGCACAGGTCATAGAGATTTAATTGGATCCTCCATGTATTTCTGCTCCTCTACACTTCCTTGACATACAAAAGTACAAAAATACATTTACATGGAATTCTGTTTTGAAGATCACATTTACATGAAATATTTGTTGGCTTTTATTTGAATGACTTCCAAACAAGCAGTTTTCGAGTTTTGACCCGCATGATGCTTGTTTTTCTGGCTCAAAGTGTGTGTTAAAATGTAATTCACCTCACCTCTCTTGTCAAGTCCATAAAGCTTCAGCGTCATGCCCATTTCTCTTGCTCCAAAGGTAGGTTAGGTCAAGTTTGATGGGTTTGCTTTAAGCTCAAAGAAAAGTTTGACGGGCTTGGTTATGACCCCTTATTTAGCCTATCTTAGCCTAATACATTGTGGTCTTAGTAGACTTTGGGCTAATTGGGTGATATTATTTCATATTGTTTTAACCTAAGTTGCACGGACTCGGGTGCGGGTACCCGATACGGGTGCGGATCCGAGTGTCGGATTCGACAAAATCTAAATTTTAAGATTTGGGGGTGCGTATCCAGTTATGGATACGGGTGGGGGGATTCGGCTAAGAAAATTCAAAATTATATAAAAAATAGAGCTATAAAGATATTATAAATTTGACTATTATATAATTATATTTCAAGTATTTCGATAGTTTAATATTAGTTATTGCTCCTAAATTAATTTTAATTAATATAAATTAAGTGCTCTTAAATTCTCTCATTCTAAATATAGTTATCTAAAATTCTCGATTATTTTTCTTTGTCATTTTTCTAAGTTATTTCAATTCATTATCAAATTACATATTTGAAATTATGTGAAAATACTATAAGTTACAATAATTAATAATTTAAATTATTTAAAAGACATGAAAAAATACGTTCCTGAATAATCTGTTTTACAAAGGGGTCAATTTTATTATGTACAACCAGTAAATTTTTCCGTGCTTTTGTGCGATTAAAAATATAAATTAATTATCAAAAAGTTGACATGCTAATAATAAGTTTAGAAATTATCCCTATATTGTATGGGAAAGAAACATTTATAAACAGCATAGTTAAGTGCCTTTCAATTTTGCGTCACAAGTAGCATATAATGGAAAATAAAAGGGACAAAAATAGCATAGCATATATGGAGAATAAAGGGGTCATTTTACTAGTTATTACAGTTAAGAGACCTAATTCTAGGCTTGTAGCAGTTTCACGCCTCTTCCTAGTTAAGAGTCGTCTTCTCCAAAATTCTCCACTTCCTTTTCAAGCTTTTACATATCTGTAATTCCACAGCAAAGTTCTCTTTCACTTTCTCTTTGTTCTTTACTCAAGATAGAAAGAGAAACCCATTCAAGGCCGGAAACAAACTCTCCATCTATATCACTGCTTCTCTCTGCCATCTGAAGTTATATTTTTAATTTTGAGAAATCAAAATCTCAAATTTTTCCCCCAAATTTGTCGATGGACTCCGGTCAAGGTATCCGAATGTAATTGACCTTATCCCGGACGTTTGCCGTTCCCGCACCCGACCCGACCCGTGTCGAGACGGGAACGGTACCCAAAATGGTGAGTCCGTGCAACTTAGGTTTTAACATTTTCTCAAGCTAGTGGAATTTAAAAACTTCTGCAAGTGACCTAAAATAGGAAGTGATACATAATTACATGAATTGGATGTGCTAATGTAAAAAGAAAAGTCAGTTTGGTGCACAAAGCATTCCGTGTTCACGCAGGATCCAGGGAAGTGCTGCATCCCATGGGTCAGTGGCTGATTCTACAGTTAGAACCCGTGACCTATAGGTCACACGACAACTTTACCATATGTGGGTACATAGAAATAGAATATGCTTGTAGCTTGTTGTAAATTTATGTGGTCCTGGAACATCAAAGTGACTTTGTTAGGATAGAAATACATTCTAACTCAAATCTTTTTCCTGATAAAGCAGCATCTATCTTTATGTGCTTCTTTCTTTCCAGAGCATATGACAAACAACACGTAGTAGTGCTACTTGTTTGTCACAAATCTGTTTCATCATTTTTGTCCTTTCAAATTTCTGTTCTTGAAGAAGCTGCTTCAAGCCTTAAACCATATAGCTGACATGTGGCTTGGCCCTTGCTCTAACCTCATTTTGTTTCGTATGCATATAAGATTCTAGATTGTCTCCAATCAAGAGGCAGCACCTAATGTGAATCGTCCATCTAATAGAGATCCTGCGAAGTTTGTACCAGAACACCCAACAAAATTTGTGCAGTTTATATGCCTGCATCTTCCTGTTATTAATTGCCTTGAACGATGACTACGGCCTACGAGTAACAATGTAAATAAACTAACCCACTTTTAGCACACTATCTTTTCTTGGTTTTCTTTGAAAAATCTTCAATTTATACATAATCTGAAAAACGAAGCAGTTAGGAAATAAATTAAAAAAATTAGGTTTTCATAATGTATGCAACTATGTATGATAAGATCATGAATTGGGTCACAAGTCTAACCTAAAGTTGCTTTAAAACTTGTTGAACATATATTCACCTGCATCTTGCTGTCGTGCCACACATCTGCTTCATGTATGGAAATTCTGAAGCTCAAACTACATCCAGGCCCCGAAGGACATATCAGAATAAAAACTACAGGGGTAGTAATCGCAATGGGGGTGGAGGAGGCCGTAGGGGATATTCTGATGGCCATGGAGGGCGTGGTAGGAGCGGGTCCTACCAGAATGGTGGCTGCAACCAATACTATGATCAATCTAGTAACTACTTCCAGAAGAGCTAATAACAAATTATAGGGGAAGAGGAGGTGGGGGAGGAGGTACTGTTGGTGGGAGTTACAACAACCCCCATGCTTCAAGTGGTCAAGCTGGCAATGTCTCTGTTGATTCATAGCCTTGTTTGGATGTTTATAAACTTTTCCTTTGCTAGCATTTTCTGGGGAGATGGGGAGGGGAGGGGCGGGGGTGGATTTAGTGGTCAGTATGTTTCCCTGTTAAATGGAACGCGTATCTTGTAGTTTTTGAATAGTTGTAGGCTTGTAGCTGTTGCTTAAACTTTCACTAATTCAAGATCAGTTTTGGTTATCAAGTTTCTTAACTGATAGTTTGAAGGTTCGTTCTTTTGGCCGTGGATGTGTAAATGATATTTTGAAAATTTGTAATGGGGCAGGTGAGGTGGCGAGTTAGCACTCCTTTATTTGGGTAATTTGCACGATTGACCGTTATTCGTGGGTGGTCTTTAATTTTTGTCCCTTAAATTTGCCCTTCGCCTAATATCCCGAGGTTCTGGGTTCGTACCCCGGCTGAGTCAAAAAAAAAAAATCGCAAAGCAAAGTTTCGTAGCTAAATTAGGCTTATTCGGTAAAAGTTAGGCCTTAAGATAGATGTTTGCTTCAAATTAGGTCTATTCAGGCAAAAATTAGCTTAAGACAAATTTTTGCTCAAAATTAGGCTTTAAGGCAAACTTCAAAGCCTAACTTTTGCTCGAATAGGCTTAATTTTGGGCAAATATTAGGCCTTAAGGCTGAGGTTTCGCGAAAGTCTTGTCTTGCGATTTTTTTTTTTTTTTTTTTACTGAGCGGGGTTTGAACTCAGAATTTTGGGATATTTTCGATCACTTTTTTAAGTGAAGGACAAAAATTAGAGACTAACAATTTGAGGGACCAAAACTAAAGACCAGTGCGCGTTTGAAGGACAATCCGCACAAAAAAATGCCTTTATGTAGGGGTCATTTGCACTTTTGGCCTATTTTTTGCTGGTCTTTAATTTATATCCTTCAAATGACTGGTTTTTAATTTTTTTTCCCTTTCAAATCAAACCTATACCTAGACAGGCATAGGTTACGCATCATAATATTCATAAGTTATGTCATCGCCGTTAAAGAAGCCCCGCTAGGCATAAGTTCAATTTTAAAGGGCAAAAATTAATAAAGACTAGCCCATTTGAAGTGTAAAAATTAAAGGTCAGTCCATTTGAAGGGAAAACCGTGTTAGGGTTTTGCCCTGATTTTCTTACCATATTTGAGTTTTATGTTTCTCTTGAAGGAAAGTCAAATTATAACCATAATTGCTTTACTTTTCCTTAAAACAAAATATAATTCTCTTCCATATTTGGCTAGTCCTTTTCTTGGAGGAAAAGGTTTTGGACCTCTATAAATTAAAGAATCCCTCTCATACAACATAACACAATAACATCCACAATGTAGTCGTCAAACGAAGTCTTGTTTAGGGGTAGATTTTCTCTCAATAGGATTTTATGATTTTCTATTAGTTTTTTCATATGTAGGCCAATTGGCCAAATCATATCAAAATAATAGAGAAAATTACACCTTAAGTCACGTATTGAAATTAAGCACATAAATAGCATAACTTTTCAAATTCTTCAAAAAGAACACGTTTTTTTTTTATTATTATTTTTTTTGACCTTTTTAGCATATTAAAAAAGTATGTTAGGATAAGGAATATCCTCTAACTAAGGGGTTGCATGATATCTTTTATTCTTTTTCTTTCATTTATCTCTTATTTTAAGGGATAAACCCATTATTTTATCTCTCTTCTTAACCATTAATATCTATATTTTTCATGTATATAGTATTTATTCAAGCCTTCATGTAGTTTCAAATCAACTCCTAATTCCTTTTTCATGTCACACTGAATATCTCTTGAAGTATAAATTGACTTGGGATCATCGCATTTGTCCGTGATCAATTTTCCAATGAGGTTTGATGTAGCATTCCTTTATGAAAATAATCTTGCTTCATTCCCGCATATGTAAACATCTTTAAAATCTCTCACCTTGAATATATTTGATGCATGAAGGCTTTGATGACTTTAAATTCCAATCACACTGATCATCCACACATACAAGATAATACTTGTAATATACAGAACATAATTTATCATACAACTTTAATAAAATTCTACCACGCATATGATATTTTTTATACAACGTATAATCAATATATAATTTATGAAATGTATATATATTTTATTACATAGGGTGTAATAAAATTATACCAATAATATTCTGTGTATAACAGCTTTATTAAACTACACATAACAAAATTATATAAGTAATGTACATAATGCAATTATATACTGTAATCGTATTCCACATCTCACTCCATCGTATTAAATCAAAACTCTAATTTTATTATTCATGGATGAACAAAAATCAGACTAGAATAAGGAAAAAGTAAAAAAGGCAAAAAAAAAAAAAAGTACTCTACTAATATATCTTTCAGATTATGAAAAAAAGCGTGACAAGCAGTTACAAAGGATATAACGTCCCACGACATTGCCGCTTCTCGTTTCCTTATACTTAGGAAATTGCTTTACTATAAGACTCTTAATTAAATTACTATCAGATGTTTATTGTATTTACCTGTTATGAGTATGTAAATACTTTTATATTTTTGTCTACTTATGTTTTTTCCCAAAATAATATGCTTCTTTAATATAATTTTTCTTTGTCGTCTAATTTGTTGCCGAGATGAGGAATGAGGATATTCGGGATAAGGTGGGGGTGGCCTCGGTGGAAGACAAGATGCGAGAAGCGAGATTGAGATGGTTTGGGCATGTGAAGAGGAGAGACACAGATGCCCGAGTGCTGAGGTGTGAGAGGTTGGCCATGGATGGTTTCAGACGAGGTAGGGGTAGGCCGAAGAAGTATTGGGGAGAGGTAATTAGACACGACATGGCGCAATTACAGCTTACCGAGGACATGACCTTAGATAGGAGGGTTTGGAGGACCCAAATTAGGGTAGAAGGCTAGTAGATAGTCTCGTTATCCGTTCTTATTAGTAGTCGCATTATTGCAATATAATTTCTTGTGCTCCGATTTCTGCTATTATCTGTTATTTCTTGTGCTTTGGTTATCCTGTGTCATCTGCTCCGATTTCTGCTATTATCTGTTATTTCCTGTGCTCTGATTATCCTGTGTTATCTGTGTCGCTTGCATTATTTCATTTCCATATCGCTTTAAATCTCTTATCCGAATCTCTTAACCTTATCTGACTTCTTTTTATGCTTTTATTGAGCCGAGGGTCTTTCGGAAACAGCCGTCCTACCTTGGTAGGAGTCAGGTCTGCGTACACTCTACCCTCCCCAGACCCCACGATGTGGGATTTCACTGGGTTGTTGTTGTTGTTGTTGTTGTTGTCGTCGTCTAATTTATCATGTTTAAGATTTGCAATTATTAGCTTCCGCATGACGCCCTAATTTTTCCTACCCCAACAAACCATGCAATTACTTCTTTATCTAATGCAAACATAGAGGATTTCTGAGTGATCAGCACTAGGGCTATACAAAGAAAACCGATAAACCGCACCAAATCAATAATCCGAGTCAAATTGAGAAAAAAAAATCGATTAGTGGTTTGGTTTGACTTGTTTTGGTATTGAAAAAATAAAAAACCGGACTATAATTTGTTTGGTTTGGTTTTAACTAAAAAAAAAAAAGTTAAATCGAATCAAACCAACCCGACAATGCATATATACAATTTTTAAAATTATTTTATACATAAAGATATTTATTTGTAATGCGATTTATAAAAATTTCTTAAATATTTTCATAGTTTTTAACTTTTAACATATTATTTCAAGCTTGGACTTAGAATTTGGAATGATCCAATAAGTTTCATAGCCGAAAGATCGTTAGCAATTCAAATAAAGTTCAAACCAAAACCAAATTAATACTAATGCTAACAAAAGAAATTCAATTCTATAACTGATAATGACAATAATGTTGAATATCTATTATTACTTTTGCATTGATTTAAACGGCAAAAATACATAACTTTATTTTATTTTTGTCATGTAATTAACTTATTTTAGCATGAGTTAGGATTTTTAGATTATGAACATTTTCATTATGGCTTAATTAGCGATATCTATTTTATTTCATTATCTTTTTTTGTTGTATATTTTATTACAATGTCATCACTCATATCACATTTGTGTTATTTCTTAAGAAACACCTTAATTATATAGTTGTATCTTACAATGACTAAAGAAATGTTTGAAGTAAAAGTTACTCCTATATGTTTAATTTATATGAAGACTTATCCAAAAGAAAAAAAAAAATCCGAAAAACCCGAAAATATCCGAGGTTGAAAAACCTGACTTATGTTGGTTTGGTATGGTTTATAGATTTTAAAACTCGACACAATTAGTTTGGTTTGGTATCTGAAAAAGCCGAACCAACTCGGTCCATATACACCCCTAATCAAGTTAAGGCATAAAGTTTAAAAGGAAAAAGGAGGACAAGAACAAGTTGGTATGAAATTTGCTTCATCTAACTAAATTTTAAGGGGAAAGGACATAAATGGCCGGTCGGCCCAAACTTATCCCACCCGATGGCCACAGTTCTTTTAAACTCAAATTATAATATTCCACTTTCCCTTCTTTTTCTGCCTTCTCCATTTTTCTTCTTCCTCTTCCACCTTCTTCTCCATCTTCTCCTCCTCTTTCCTCTTCCACCTTCTTCTCCAATTTTATTTGTGAGTTGCAGGTTACGAAAATGGCAGAGGATTCATATGAAGACGCCATTGCAGGACTGAAAAAGCTTTGATTTATAGAAACTGTATCATATGTATTTATAATATGTATCCCTACTGTATATGTATATAAAATATATCATATGTATAGAAACTGTATCATATGTGTATATAATATGTACCCCTGTTTTATATGTATATAAAATGTATCATATGTATATAAACTGTATCATTCTTGTATAGAAAGTGTATATATAATTCCAACATGTGTATATAAATTGTATCAGTTTTGTATAGAAAGTGCATCATACGTATAAAAAATGTATTATAAAAATCGTATCATTGTGGCATATAATATGTATCATGATTGTATATGTTAAAAAAAAATATCATATCATTATTGTATAATATGTGTATAATAAATGTATAATTAACGTATAATTTATGTATGATTAATTCCAGCATATGTATATAAACTGTATCATTCTTGTATATAAAGTGTATATATAATTCCAATATATGTATATATGCTGTAGCAACCCTTTTGTGGCGACTTAGTCGCCACAAAACTTTTTTTTTTTTTAAGCGCCTGGGCTGTTGGGCCGACCAGTCTTGGTATTATTTTGGGCCGAGCAGACTCCTGGGGTATCAGGGCCAAATGTGGCATTACTTTGGGCCATTGGATACACAGTGTCCTTTTCCCAAATTTTAAATACAATACAAATACTGACTATGATTAAACAGGAGCACAAAAAATGGCTATTAGTGCACTTCTTCCCCTGGCCCCATATGCTTCTGGCGAGCCCAGAGCTGTATTGATCTGGCCCATTGGCTTGGGGAGGCCTTTTCCTTAACGGGTTGATTTCTGACCGGGTCAGTCATGCATAAGCGTTTGGAGAAGTTACATAAATACAAGTAAATAAGTAAAATATTTCGTAATCTATAACTATTAACTAAATTACATAATCTACAATATATACTCTATATTTAGGGTATATGTATGATTTTATACCATAAATTAAAAAATATTGCTATGAAGAAAAGGCTAATAATAAGGAGTTTCCTATATTAGTGGTAACCAAATTAAATACATATCAGAACACATTAATTACTTTTCTAAACATCCCAATATACTTAACTAGAATTTAAATTTTTAAAATAGTATACTACTGCTTATATGATATATATTATACAAATTCTTGAACAAGTATATATATTCTTGTACTTATATATTACGTATATTTCACTATTATATACTATATATAATATTATTTTTTATGTATATTAACTAGTATATACTATATATAAAATAATTTCTTATATATATATGACCACATACATTATTGTATATATTAGGCATATATTGTTTATTATATTAAATATACAAAGATAAATTTAATTGATTTAGTTTTCCTATTTCATGGAAGAGAGAGAAAAAAAATTGAATAATTAATATGTGATGGCAGAAAGAAAGCCAAGTTTTATGGGATAGGGTGTCAATTATTAATTAAGATCCTATTTTAGTGGTAATCCATAAGTAATTATATTATTCTTTCTATATATTGTATATTGTATATTTTATATGTTATTGTAGAGTACGATTGGTTGACCCATAGAATAATATATTCATATATTAGGTATATCGTAATATTATATACAATACTATATACACAAATAATAATATTATTATATTATATATATATATATATATATATATATATATATAAATTTAAATATACTAATTTCTATTATTATATTCACAAATATTTTTTATCATCTTTTCAGTTAAATATACCAATTTGAATATACCATATACTTTTTAAGGTATATTTTCATGTAAGTGATGCGCGGTGAATATTAGCTATTTAAGTTTATACTCAATCTTTTGATATATACTTAAATCTTATTTCTCTATATTTCTACATTAAAGTTTTTGACGTTTGTATTCCTTGTTTATCGTTATAGGTATTATACTTATTACTTGGTATCAGTAAATTGCAAGGCTTGAAATTCTTTTGTTGTTCAATATTTTCTATATCTTCAACTTTATCTGTTACGGTTTCAGTTACGTGATTTTATGCATAATATAATTTTTCAAATGATTTTTTCACCTCATATTCAAATAATCTTATCCAAAAATATCGACATTATAAAAATTAATATTAGAAAATTTCTCCTTTCTCGATTTTTGTCTTTTGTCATTGTTATCAATTACTTAACATCATTTCATTGACATGTGACTTCGTATTAAATTGTCTTTTGTTCCCTTTTCTATTTAATATAATGTATTAACATAAATTTTGCATTAATTTTATAATAATATTCTTTAAATTTATTAATTATATTATCTAAGTGAATTCAAAGTATACTTGAAACAAATGATAGGCTAAAATAGTGAGCTAAGGATGAAAATTGCACTGTAGTTCATAAATTCTAAGATACTATATATTTGCGCACAATTATTTAGCTTCTGAAATATATTTTCATTATATAAAAAAAAATTTTTTTTCCTAAAATCTAGCCAAACACCTCTTTTTCTAAAAGTAAACACTTTCTTTAAAAAAAAAAAAAAAAAAGCAATTTTGATTTCTCACAAGATTGGCTTATATGTGAGGCTAAATTAGCAAGTCCTCAATCTTCTTTTCTAGGGGAAATTATCCATATTTCTCTCAAAATTAGATTAAGAGACTAATTATCACCATCTTTAAACAACAATAAAACACATACAATCAACCAAAAGATCATATAATAGCTTGAAATTACGATGAAAATTAAGTACTGCTAAAGAACTAAACATGATCGATAGCTATAAAACACATGTAACATGAAATAAATTACATTCATATAATAATTGTGACTATACCACTTATTTAAATATTAAATAAAATAAAAAATTAAAACCGTCCATTTCACCATTTAACTGATGACAAAGCTTAAAATTGCAATATTTATTGCTCACAATGGGCAAGTTATTTCAGTCTCCAGCATCTCTATATGTTTTTCTAATAAAATGGAAAATAATGCTTAAATAGAATCATCCGGGCATGTCAATGAGATGATGATTTTTATTCAGACTTGGAGCTCGATCTTTTAAAGAGGAAGACATTGTACAAATGAATATTTTTTGAAAATATTGTCAGATTTAACTTTTTAAAGTAGTATATTATCGTTTGTGATAAATACGCGTTTGGTATACCGCTTTTCCCCAATATCACGTTTGCAATTACGTTAGACATTTTAATATAATAAAACTAACATCTTATCATATATCATTGATATGTTTATAAATAAATAATTTTTAATATTGACAGAGGACATTTATTTGCAAAGAGAGGGAGAGATAACAAATTTACCATTTATGCGTGGCTGCTTATAAGAGGAAATATAAAATGTTAACCATTAAAAGCAACAAAAGAAATCTATATTATGTTTCTTTGAAGGTGAAACTACGATAGTGAGGTTACCAGTGATTTGTTGATTTTGTAAGAAATTTGTTATCATATTTCTTCATTGCCATCGCCAATTCCTACTTTTCCACCCAAGTTTCAAACACTACAAAAAAAAAATGCCTTCTATAGTCCGTAGTATTATGAGATGTTCTAAGATCCGAAAAGCAACTAAGAAAACTAAATGCTTATAATAAAGCTTCTTTTTCTTTTTGGCTAATATGATAGGAGAAGTAATTAAGCAATATGACATGCATTGACATAAAAGATTAATAAAGAAGATATTGATGAAAAGTTAAGAACATGAAAGTAATTTATGCAACGAAATGGTAGAGAAATAATGCAAGTTAGATCATAAAATGTTACATCACAATATAAAGCCACATAAAATCATTCATTGGAAAACAAAACTAAACAAAATTCTTCAATCAACTCACACAAAAAAATCACATATCTTTATCCTTTCTCATACATTTGCGGCACTATCAAACACAGTAAAAATCAAAAAAATAATTTGAAATAAATGGAGACTTTTTAAACCAATATACATACATAATGGTAGATCCTTCTATTAGAAAGGGAAGATTTCAGAAAACATAATTTTGAAAGAAATGGTGATGGCAGGAAGCATAACTTTAAGGAGAAAATCTAATTTAACTTATGTGTTATTGGAAGGGTATATATATAGAAGGTTAAGCCTAGAACCATCAACTCTCATTTTAAATTTGAAAAGTAAATCATGATTACATCATTTTTTCCAAACATCTAATAACCTGATTATTAAATGTAACATTTAGTGAGAAAATCATATCGTCAATTTTCCTCTAATATCCCAAAAGTTAATAAAAGCAATCAATTTCTTTATTTTATTTTTTCTTGATTATCGTGTTTTCTTCTTTAAAAGTATAGTTTCCTATTAGTAGCAGCATATCAAATACATTAAACTTCTAGAGGAAAAAGGAATTATACTCCATTTTTTTCCCAACATAATTTTTCTTCTAACTTATATATAAAATAGAAATTTTATATCCATATAAAATATTAAAGTAAATCATAACTATATCCTTTTTTCCTTACATCTACTAACCTAATTAATGTAGCATTTAATGAAGAAATAATATAGATCGTCAATTGTAATAGCCCAAAACTAAATCTTTTTACCAAACATTATTCTTTTCTTACCTTATATATGTATGACGAGACCAATGTGCATAGGTATTTTCTGCTCGTACTCTGTCAAATTATAGTAAAGTTTAAGATATCGTCTCACAGAGATTAGAACCACCTAGGCTACAAATTTGTATTATTTTTGTTACTATTTGAGAGGATCAAATTGATGAAAAGGGAGTTGTTCAAAAGTCTTGAAAATTATGATAACAAAATAAGAAATATTTTTGGATTTTTTTAATAAAAGATAGAGGTTGGGATATTTTGAACAAGATAAAATTATTATAATAAAATTAAAAGTTTATTATTTATTTCTCTGTTTAAAGAATGATAGCTTATTTCTAATACAATCACTCCACATAACGACAATATGTTAATAGCACCACTCTCACTTATACTATTAATTTATTCACAATTAATTAGTGACACTAAACAATAATTAATTAATCACACCTCTTTCGATTAGTGTAGTTAACCAATTAAAGTAATGGCTACAAACAAGAATTATCTTAGTTGAGTGCACCAAGTGAACAAAAGCCTCTTTCGATTAGCTTTTGCTAAATCAATAAACTTATTTGAGTCAATCCCTCCGTGAGAATTAGGATTGAAAGAAATAAGACAATGATTCCTTAAATCAGTAAACTTATTTGAGTCAATCCCTCCGTGAGAATTAGGACTGAAAGAAATAAATAAAGATCATTTAAATCAATAAACTTATTTGAGTTAATCCCTTCGCGAGAATTAAGACTAAAAGAAAAAAAGATAAAGATCATCTAAATCAATAAACCTGTTTAAATCGTTCTCTTCTCCCGAATAAGAAATAAAATAACAAGCTAAAGATTTTTGTAAAGACATATAATTAAATCCAATAATAGATATAATTAATATCAAATACCTTGGTGTATAAAGATGATAAAGAGAAAATCCCAACATAAGAAGATAATAAAATAAAGATGTTTATTATAATAGCTTCATCAAACTTCATCTAGTATCCCAATCAAGGAAACTTACTCCATTATGGAGTAGAAAACTAAATAGAAATAAAGACTAAGAGAATATTTTTTTACTACAAGAAAGATCCAAGAGAGACACCAAGACTAGTTCTTGTGTCCTCTTCACTATTGGATGCAAATAGGATGAAAGATGCGTTCTTTTCCCCTACAAACATGTGCCTATTTATAGGAGAATTTTTACAAGACTTTGGTGAGAAATTGCAAGAGAATATCAATATAATATTATATCCTTGATGAGAATTTGACATGGCAATTTATCATGCAATCTTGGTGAGAAATTGACATGACAATTTGTCATGAAATCTTGGTAATAATTTGCCATAACTTTGTATGTCTTGACTTTGATGAAGTTGTCATGAATACATCCTCTTTCCTGGATTTTTATTTCTTGCTTCTTATCTTTTTCCATGCATTCTTTTTCCTGCAAGATTTGTTAAAAGAGTGCGAGAATATGATATAAATTATTCGTATTTTATTTTAAAATATTATAATTTTATACTGAAATTACATGAATAATTTATATCCATCAATGTAATATACATATTCTTTTGTTAAAAATATGTCGAATTTTCTTTAATTTTTATTTTTGTATTATATGCAATAATCAAATAAATTTTCCCTCTGTTGCATTATCTCTATCCTCCTCTACCTATATTATTTCCCCAACAATGATATTTTATGTTATTTTTCATTTAGTGTTTAATTGAAATGAAAGGAAAGAATTTATTTTACTTTGTATGTTAAATTAGAAAAACCATTACCATATTGTTGGAAGCCTTGAACAATCAAGTCTCATCTTCTACTTTCTTTTTTCCTTACATCTAATAACCTTATTATTAGATGTAGCATACTAACATTAGTGAGGAAATCATATGGGTTGTCAATTTTCCTTTAATAGGCCAAACCTAAATCTTTTTTGCCGTCCCTATGTTTTTTCTTCTTACGTATATAATAATATAGCTATTTTATTTAAGATCCTATTTTGCTGCTTGGAATTTTTAAGTCATCAAATCTTTAATATTTGACGTAAATTCATTTATTTTATTTTATATATTAACTTATCCCAAAGTATGAAAAGTCATAAGTCATATTTTATATATTAACGTATCCAAAAGTATAAATAGTCATCAAATCGTATATTGATATATGTTATGCAATATTATTTTTTTCTATTAAGAATTTCAGTATCGCTTTTTTTTTTTTCCTGAAATCATATCATGTAATATTATCTCTTACCATTTAAAGAAGTATTTTTAAGTATAAATTAGATTCAAGAATATCAATTAATTATATTTCACCAATCAAATTCACCAAATTAGGTGAGTATATTTTATAAAAAGAATTATGGTGAAATCTGTAATTTACTTTAATTTCAATTAGATTCGATATCACCCTAATTAAGGGAAAAAAAGAATGTGAATACTTCTAAATTTTTCTAAATAGTACTTACGATTTGACCTCATGCTAATTAAGGAAAATAAATAAATTGAATGATCCTAACTTCCCTAAATAACGTAAACAATTTGTTCTGATGTCTTCAATTCACCTTTGGTTCTAATTCCGTTGCTAAATTTCTTGATTTACTCAATTAAATGAAATCAAGAATATTCTATATCATGTTGTAAATTTTTTAGACATACAGCTGAAAACTCATTATCATTCAAATAAAATTTAAATCATTTTCAATTAAAATGTGGAATTTGGTTATAAATATTAAAAAAATCATAATTTATTCGAATTCAATGTTTTTCTTATTTCACTTTTAATCTCTATCACATTTACCTTAGCAATACGTGTGCAATTCAATACTTAAAGTTTTTTTTTATTTGAATTCTATCATTGAATATTATATCTTAGCATTTAAAGAAGTATTTTTTTACTATAAATTAGATCCAAGAGTATCAATTAATTATATTCTCCAATCAAATCCACCAAATTAGGTGAGTACATTCAATAATGTCACTAAATTTTTTATTTTTAAATTAAGACAAATAGAATTTGTTGCCAAGTGACTTGTTCATATTACGCCACTTGACTTATATCAAGTTAGACTACCCTCCTTTTATTATAATATAGATATAGTTTATTATATTATAAGCTTATTGCTAAGGTGATTACCTCTAGATTTCAACAAGTAGTGGACTATCTAGTTGGCCCTTCACAATCAGCATTCATTGCTGGTAGGAATATACTGGATAATGTCATAGTTGCCCATGAACTGGTTAAGGGATACACTCAAAAGGGTCTAACACCTAGATGTCTGATTAAAGTAGATATTAGGAAGGCCTATGACTCCGTAGAGTGGCCCTTCCTAAGAATGGTACTCTTGCAATATGGCATACCTTCTAGATTTGTCGAGTTGATCATGGAATGTGTTTCTACTGTGAGTTACTCTTTATTGATCAATGGTGGACTTACACCAAGTTTCAGGGCACAGAAAGGTCTAAGACAAGGGGACCCTATTTCCTCTTACTTATTTGTACTAGTGATGGAGTACTTGAATAGGACACTCAAAGAGCTAACCGATAATCCTACTTTCAAGTATCATCCTAGATGTGGCAAGTTGAAACTGGTGCATATCTGCTTGGCAGATGATTTGTTAATGTGTTGCAAAGCAGATAAGCCCTCAATTCAGTTGATGATCCAGGCTTTCAATCACTTCTCAGAAGTCTCAGGCTTACGGGCAAATATGGAGAAAATCTCACTTTATATGACTGGGACAACACAAGAGTTTAGGGATCAGATCCTAGATGAAATGTAGTTCACTCCAGGAGACATGCCATTTAAATACCTTGGTGTTCCCCTGTCATCAAGGAAAATCACAATACAACATTGCATGCCTCTAGTAGACAGAATGGTGGCTAGAATCAGATATTGGTCTACCAAGTTTTTATCTTACAGTGGCAGGGTTCAGCTGATTAAAAGTGTTTTATTTGAGATGCAAACTTACTAGGGACAAGTTTTTCTTCTTACCTAAAAAAGTCATCAAGCTAACAGTTAATATTTGTAGGACTTTTTTTATGGACAGGTAGTGTAGAGTCCTTAAAAAAAGCTCTAGTAGCTTGGGAGACAATGTGTAAACCTAGGAGTGCAGGGGGCTAAAACTTGATTGATGTTTCTGTTTGGAATAAAGCTGTGATGTGTAAGCTACTTTGGGCAGTTACTCTCAAGAAAGATACTCTTTGGGTTAAATGGCTTCACACATTTTACATAAAGAGACAGGACATCAATACAATGAAGACACCTGCTCTAGCATGTTGGTTAGTAAGGAAGATTTTTGATGCTCGATCATGATTTACAACTAACAACCTAAGGAATGAGTTACAGCAGATGGTCTCAAAAGGTAAATTTAGCATAAAAAACTCATATTTGTCCTTCGTACCACAATATCCAAAGGTTGATTGGAAGAGCCTGACAATGATACAAGGAGTAGTACCAAAGCATCAGTTTATACTTTGGTTGGCAATTCAGAGGAGGCTTGCTACTGTGGATAGATAAGAGAAATGGGGTATTCTAGTACCTCAGGACTGTGTTTTGTGTGACACAGGAGAGGTTGAATCTTTCAATCATTTGTTCTTTAACTGTCATTATGCCAAGAACATTTGGAAGAGTTTACTACAATGGATGGGGCTGCATAGACAGATTGGTAATTGGTAAGAGGAACTGCATTGGCTCTCTGCAAGGGTGAAATTGAATAAGCCTAAAACACAGATATTAGGATGGCTGTTTACTGCATGCATATACCATGTCTGGATGGAACGTAATGCAAAGAGATTTCAAGAGCATCGAGAAGATGAGAGGCATTGGAGTAGAGAAATAGTTATCCAACTGCACATCAAAGGCCAGCATCAGCAGAAATGGAGAAATGTTCTTCACAGTCTCAACAATTTTCCTAGTTAAAATTGTACAGTTGTTAGTGTTACTGAAGTATTTACTTTGGATAGTTACAAATATAATTAGGAATTAGCTTAGAGTCCAAATGAGCTAATTGGTGTACAAAGTTTACTTGGTGGAATAAAATTGACAGCTCGACCAAAAAAAAACTCTACTACTATGTGTTGATAATATCGTATAAGTATATTAGATGAGTTCATTATTATTATTAACAACTACTACTACAATGTGTTGATAATATCGTATGACTATATTACGTGAGTTTATTATTATTATTATTATTATTATTATTATTATTATTATTATTATTATTATTATTATTATTATTATTATAGTAACAACTCTACTACTATGTGTTGATAATATAGTATGTGTATATTGGGTGAGTTCATTATTATTTTCATTATTAATATTAACAACTACTACTACTATGTATTGATAATATCGTATGAGTATATTACGTGAGTTTATTATTATTATTATTATTATTATTATTATTATTAGTAGTAGTAGTAGTAGTAGTAGTAGATTATTAAAATTAGGTAATATTTTGAAGTACAATTAATAACTTCTTTTATAATTATTGCAAATAGAATTTGTTGCCAAGTGGCTTATTCATATTACACTAATATTAAGCTAGACTACTCTCCTTTTATATATACTAGTGTACGTACCCGCACGATGCAGGGTGAGTATTAACTATTTAATTTTATGCTTAATATTTTTATATATTGTTAAGTCATATTCCTTATATTTCTACGTTAAAGTTTTTACGTTTGTATTCCTTGTTTATCGTTATAGGTATTATATTTATTACTTGGTATCATTACATTGCCAAAGCTTGAAATTCTTTTGTTGTTCAATATTTCTTATTTTAAACTTTATCTGTTATGATTTCAGTTATGTTACTTTATCCATAATATAACTTTTCTAATGATAATTCAGATGATTTTCATCTCATATTCAAATAAATTCTTATCCAAATATATTTACACTATAAGAAGATAGTTTTAGGAAAAAAAGTTCTTTTCTACTATTTTTGTCTATTGTTATTGTATTATACATTACTTAATCCAGCCTTATTTCTCTCAAAATTGGATTAATAGATAAATTATCACCATCATTAAACAATAATATTAAAAAACTCATGAAATCAACCAAAAAAATCAAATAATAGCTTAAAATTGCGATAAAAATTAAGCACTGCCATCGCCAATTCCTACTCCTCCATCTAAGTTTCAAACACTACAAAAACAAATTAATGCATTCTATAATCCGAAGTATTATGAGATGTTCTAGAATTCAAACGGAAACTAAGAAAACTAAATACTTATAATAAAGTTTCTTATTTCTTTTTTGCTAATATGATATGAAAATAAGTAAGCAATATGACCTGCATTTACATAAAAGATTTACAAATAAGAGAACTAACGATATAAATTCTCTGGAGATATTGATAAAAGGTTAAGCACATGAAAGTAACTTATGCAACAAAATGGTTGAGAAATAATGCAAATTAGATCATAAAACGTCATATCGCAAGATAAAGCCACATAAGATCATTCATTAAAATACAAAATTTAAAAAGACTAATTAATCAGCTCACACAAAAAATTATATCTTCATCCTTTCCCATACATTTGTGGCACTATAAAACATAGTGAAAATCAAAACATAATTTAAATAAATGGAGACCTATTGAATCGATATACATATATAATGGTAGATCCTTCTATCAGAAAAGGAAGACGGAGAAAAAATAATTTTAAAAGAAGCGGTGACGGCAGAAAGAGTAACTTTAAGGAGTAAACCTAATTTGACTTATGTGTTACTGGAAGGGTATATATAGGAGGTTAAGCCTAAAACCACCAAATCTCATTTTAAATTTGAAAAGTTAATCATAACCACATCCTCTTTTTTTTTTTTTTCATACATCTAATGACCTAGTTATTAAATGTAACATTGAGTGAGAAATAATATGTGTCGCCAATTTTCTTTAATAGCCCCCCCCCCCCCCCCCTCTCCCCCGCCAAAAAAAAAAATCCCAACATAATTTTTTTCATACCCAATATATAATATACATATTTTATATCTATATAAAATATTAAATTAAATCATAACTACATCTTTTTTTTTCCTTACATCTAATAACCTAATTATTTAATTAGAAAATCATATTTGTCGCCAATTTTCCTTTAATGGCCCAAAACTAAATCTTTCTCCAAACATTATTCTTTTTCTTACCTTATGATATACATTTTTTTTTTTTGTTAAAAATCTGTAGAATTTTCAATAACTTTTATTCTCGATTACATGCAATAAGCAAATAAATTTTCCCTCCTTTGCATTATCTCTATCCTCATCTTTCTATATTATTTTCCCAACTATGATATTTAATTTAATTTTTTCATTTAGTATTTAATTCAAATGAAAAGAAAGAACTTTTTATTTATTTTACTTTGTATGTTAAATTTAGATCCATATTTCTGAAAGCCCTGAACACTCAAGTCTCATTTTAAATTTGAAAAGTAAATTATACTACACATCCTTTTTTCCTTACATCTAATAACCTTATTATGAAATGTAGCATTTAGTGAGGAAATCATATGGTTGTCAATTTTCCTTTAATATCCCAAACCTAGACTTTTTTTTGCCGAGCATAAAGAGTTATTTTCTTACTTATATATATTATAGTTTTTTTATTTAAAATCTTATTTAGCTGCTTGGAATTTTTTAAATTTTCAAGTACTAATTAATATCTTAAGTAAATTCATTTATTTTATTTTATATTTTAACTTAACCCAAAGTATAAATAGTCATAAGTTATCTCAGACTACGTGGTTTTAAATTTTTTATTTTTCTTTCTCTAACTTTTTAATTAATTGTAATAGTCTAGGTATATCTATTAATAGTCTTATAATTTTTTGGGTCTATTAACATTTCCATGGAAAATGGTTGATAAGGTTTTTTGGAATCGGGAACCATCCATAAACGTAGAACACGAACTTTCAAACACCACAACATTTTAGTTCTGGATATATCACTAATAAAATCAGTCATTGTTTCTTTGAATGAAGTAATGGCTTGAGCCTAGTTTTTTTCTCTCTCTGTATGAGTGTATACGCTGAATGTTTGCATGGTACTATTATACTCCGTTCGTTTCTATTTATGTGAACCCATTTGACTGGGCACGACATTTAAGAAAGAGGGAAGATTTTTTAAACTTGTGGTTCAGAATAAGTCTTGAATATTTGTGTAACTATAAATCATTTCTAATGTGAATTTGTTTCTAAATTAGGAAAAAGGTCAATCATTTTGGCATGGACTAAAAAAGAAATAGGTTCACATAAATTGAAAAAGAAGGAGTATTAGTTATTGAATATATAGTACTCTACGTAGATTTTTATTATGGAAGGGCTCTTGACGACAATATTTTTTTACCACGTTTGTTGCTTGGTTGTCAATCAAGTAAAAGTTCTAAATCCCGGAAATAGATGCAAATCATACGCCATTTGCCATGAATTCAGTCTATTTAGCAAAAATTTACCACTTATTTTACTTGATGACTGTCAATCAATTATCACATTTTCCTTGTCACACATGTGATATATTATTTTTATCACTAATTTTACTTGATGATTGTCAATCAATTATCACATTTGCCTTGTCATACATTTGATATAAATTTTTTACCACTGATTTTACTTGATTCAATCAATTATTAAACAAACTAAAAGTACTAAATGATTGCAAATCATATTAATCGGATCTAAGGATCCGAATATTACACCCCTAATTAATTGTATCCGTATATATATATATATATATATATATATATATATATTATTTTTACCATTAATTTTACTTGATGATTGTCAATCAATCATTACATTTGACTTGTCATACGTATGATATATACGTATTTTTTACCACTTATTTTACTTGATGATTGTTAATCAATTATTAAACAAACTAAAAGTACTAAATGATTGCAAATCATTTTAATTGGATCTAAGGATCCGAATATTTCATTGGAATTCAATGATTTCCTCTTGAATTTATTCATGTAATATTATATTTTATCATTTAAAGGAGTATTCCTAACTATAAATTAGATCCAATAATATTAATTAATTAGATTTCTCCAATAACATTAGGTGAGTTGTTATTATTATTATTATTATTATTATTATTATTATTGTTATTATTATTATTATATTAACAATTCTACTACTATATGTTGATAATATCGTATGAGTATATTAGGTGAGTTCATTATTATTTTTATTTTTATTATTAACAACTATTACTATTATGCGTTGATAATATCGTATGAGCGTATTAGGTAAGTTCATTACTATTTTCATTTTTATTATCAACAATTATTACTATTATGTGTTAATAATATCGTGTGACTATATTACGTGAGTTGATTATTATTATTATCATTGTTTTTTTGTTAACTGTATATATTATTACCAGGGTAAAATTTGCACAAGTAAAGCCAAAAAAACAAGGAACCTAGCAAGCTAGGCTCCAGTGAAAGTGAGCAACCTATCCTCTAGCCACTAGTCTACCTTCACCCTATTAAATTGAAATTCAAATAGGATAGTTATCAAGTCTTCTCAGTACTCCTGTAATCTTGACAAAGTGACTTCCTCCGTTATGCACCTCCTGTACAATGCACTTGCACAGTTGTCTCATCGTACTCTTCTTCCCTTGGAATTGTCTTATATTATTATTATTGTTATTATTCTTCTTTTGCTTCTTATTATTATTATTGTTGTTGTTGTTATTATTATTATTATTATTAATAGTAGTAGTAGTAGCTGATTATTAAATTAAGTAATATTTTGAACTATAATTAATAACTTCTTCTATAATTAATGTAAATAAAATTTATTGTCAAGTGATTTATTCATATTACGTAATATTAAGCAAGACTATTCTCCTTTTATATATATATATATATAATTTACTAACATGACATACTTTTTCTATTAAACGTATATAATATCATTTTATAAAAATGACTCCTTATAAAGTGTAGGAAAAAGTTGTGACAGTTCAACAATATAAACAACTTTTGTCAATACATGACAACCTGTGATTAATTTAACTCGATAGGTAGAATGAATAGTACCAACTATCAAGTTATAACTTGTGAACAGTTGAGCAACACATGCAATTTTTGTCTATGATTATGAGGCATAACTTGTGACCAATTGCAAGTTCACTGTCTCTGACTTATTGAAATGCATAAACCCTCGACTCATGGATAAAACTAATTTATGCACATAACTTATGCACTTACCAATAACTTTTTTTTAAGCAAAGATCAATTTTACAATTTTTTTTAAGCACAAAAATTCAAAATCTAACCTTCATGAAGGTCATTCTTACAAATCGTGCTCCTCCTATTTGGAGCTTCATTTATTTTGCTCAAAGATTTTGGAGAGTGGGTCAACAAAACATGCCCTCCCCTTCAATCAAATGAGACGAACACGATACTTTTTCATCACTTATCTCTGCTAGCTGGCCAAATACTATTGTCTAGAAATTATCAAAGAAAGAGAAAAGAATCATTGACTTGAAGCAATTACACCTCAATGACGAGATAATAATTATAGTAACCATAACTTGGAATTGGCAACTTGGCATATACACCATATATTTTGTGATGGGAAATTGGGAATATTGTCGTGAACTCGTGATCCTGAACCTGGTGAGAGAAAAAAATTTCTCATTGATTTCCTTCCCTAAATAGTAAATTTCGCAGATAATCACTTAACTATTAATTTTTTTTTCACAAAAATCACTTAAATATAACTTTTTCCCCATAAAACTCACTAAACCACTTTTCGCTGTCACTAAACCACTTTACGGTGAATAACCTATCTTTTACTCTCTTTTTATAAAGAAAAAAAATAGAATAAATTAAAAATTTCTTAAAAGATTCAACCCGACCCAAAAAATTTACTCCCTTCGTCTCATTTTATGTGGTACCTTTCGAATTTCGAGATTCAAACAAGTACTTCTTTGACCGTAATTTTTTCACATATTTTTTAAATATTTTGAATTGTCCATTATCGTGACTTATAATATTTTTTACGTAGTTTCCAAATATGTACATTTTGTTTCAAAAAACTTAAAGATCACATGCACAAATTCACAGTCAAAATTAAACTGTTTGACTCAAAATCCGAACCGTGTCATATAAATTGGGACAGAAGGGAGTAATAATTAATTTTGTGTTGGGTCGGGTTGAACCTTTTAAGTAATTTTTAATTTATTAGTTTTTTTTTAAAAAAAGAGAGTAAAGACGAGTTGTTCACCGTAAAGTGGTTTAGTGACACCGAAAAGTGGTTTAGTGACTTTTATGTTAGTATACTCAAAGTTAAGTGACTTTTGTATTAGAAACGATATTTAAGTGATTTTTGTGAAAAAAAGTGATAGTTAAGTGACCATATGTGAAATTTACCCACTAATGCCATCAAAGCAGTTGGGAAAGACTTCCTGGAATTTAATGCATGCTCCAAATAAGTTAATTTATAGTATTCCCTTCGTCCCATAGTTGTCAACATTACTATAAATATCCGTCCCAAAATATTTGTCCATTTACAAAATTAAGATAGAATTAATTAAGTTTTTTTTTATTTTGCTCTTAACATTTATTGTTTTTTTTAAGTAACCAATATTAATTAGAGTGCAGTTAATTAGAGAGAGATAAGAGTATTGTAGTAAAAATACACTTTTATTTATGAGTTCTTAAAGGGCGTGTAAAGAAGAAAGTGGACAAGTAACATGGGACGGAAGAAATACACCATTAAGTGATAAAAGATATTATTTGACTATCATTAGGAGACAAATTTTATGTAAAAAACATGTGTAACACACTTAATTATGTGTATGTTTAGTGCATGCGCAAGATACGAATAAGTATTTTTCATTTAACAGATCAAGTCTTTTAGAAGGCTCGTACTCGTAGTGAGGAAATGTAGAAAGCAAAAAGGTCCTTTGTCATGTTATAATAAGAATATCAATATCGGAATTCAGAACCATGATTTGAAGCTTCTGGATTTTAACTTTTAATATTTTTAAATGATTAGGTTCTATATAAATTAATAATATATACTTATTTAATTAATTTTTAAAATAATACCAAGTTTGAATTAAAATTACTGAATTCAGCCTAATCAGTAGCCAACACTCTCTCCACCCCTAAATATGATGACTATTTAAGTTAAGAATGTATGAGTATGAGCTGTTTCCGAAAGATTTAAATGCCATCTTTAGATATATAATGTGGCCGAGAAAATTTTCACGTTCAACGATCTAAGTTTAAAAAGTTAAATTATTGGGTGGAGAAAACAAAGGTGGAAAAAGAGATGATCTAAATCGTTTCTTTTTTCCTTTTGGTAGATCCGTAAAATAGGGAGAAATCAAGGAAGATAAAGATTTATTTTTCAGAATTAATATCCTGCACCTTAATTAGTAGTGGTAAGGTGGATACCCTACCAAAGGTTTTCTTTCCGGTTTTTATTATTTTTAGTTTTAATTTTTACCCATCACTCTACTTATTATGTGTGTATAGTGTTTTCACTTATTATGTGTGACTCAACCTAAATTGACCCTTATTTTCACTTATAAGGGCGAGCAATTGTGGAACTAGAATTTTTATTAAGGAAAATTAAAATTAAAGAAGTATATATACAATATCAAGGGGATTCAACATATAGTGTATATATAAATAAAATAAAAAAATTATCCTTCTTCGAAAATCATATGGCTTAAAAACGATATCGTTTTAGCCAAAAGTCACACTCCGAAAATTTCGCGTATAACTTACGATCCTGAAGCGTCTGCAACACTACTCTGAGATGTTTTGCGTGGTTGGTCTCGCTACGAGAGTAAACTAGGATGTCATAGTATACACAGTTCATTTTTGAACGAAAGAATATCAATTGACTTCCTTAGACAAGATTAGCTCAGCTTGTGAGGGAAGCTGTTTTTTCTTTTTTTCAATTATAAACTTAATAGAGTATTTGATAGTTGTGAGTATTGAGAATCACATAATTTGCAATATTGGTCAAAGGAATAAAGTGCGGAGCATTTGATCACAAGAAAGAGAAAGAGGGCTACCACCCATTAATTTGTACAATGTGCTGGCCTAGGCTTTGGCGATTCTTTCTAGTCGGGGGAAAGATATAACAAAGCAATCAACTTTAAAAAAAAAATCATACTAGTAAGCTCCTATTATTGTAATGTGGTATATGTCGTTGCATACAAAGTGCTTCCAAAACAAAATATTTCTTGAAACTATAAGTTAATTCTTTAGATGATTACTCAACTTAATAAAATTATGTAGTAAAATCAATTTTGTTTTTGTCCTAATGAATCACCAAAGAGTCCGGTCTTGCCTCAGCCACAAATGAATCATCTCTGTAATTCAAGAAAAATATATTTTAGAGTTACTATCTTGTGTGGTCAAAAATTCTGATTTTCAATATCGATCTTGCGTGGCTGTTATTTCACTCTTCTTTGAGGCATTGCTTGTAAGATGCCATGTATGAGTTATAAATGAACAACTTGACGTAATTTGAAGTATGCTTCTTACATTTGATTTGACTTGTGGAGTTCTTTTCATCATTTATGTATGTATGTATGAGCAAACGCTAATGAGAATCCATCTATTAACTTCTTGTACGAAATGCAATCTAGTTGGCTCCCTCAGTTATGCATTATATTAAAGCTTCATCATGCAAGTTTTATGCCTTAAGCTATCTCAATAACAATACTTAAGTTTTATGGTCAATGTTTCCATAAAAAAACAGAAATGTCCTGTAGACCTACTACGCTTTAACTAATGGAGTATTTGCCCCCTCAAAATTTTATAATATTATTACTTATTAAATCTTCTCTATAATAACAAACAAATTAGGGGCTAGCTGAGCTAAAATTTGGAGTATGGGAAAAACTTGTAGTGATCCCTCTATTAGCAAATAGCAATATTGTAATAGAGCATCAACACAAAAAGCAAAAGTAACATTAGAGTTTAATTTCCTGTAAGTGAGATTATTAAGGACTAAAGAACATATTCTGCTTCAATTTGAAAAAGATTTTCCCTCACATCAGCAAGAAATATAAAAAGGGTCCCTGCCAAATAGTAAGCCCAAGATCAAGCCAAGTTGATTTCTTCCACTTAAAAAAAACTTTGCTTCAAAACTATTGAGAAAATATGGGTGCCAACAAGTCTTCTGCTTGGCATCAAACAAATGCGCTGTCAGTACCCATGAAGAATCAAGTCATACGTTTCCATTCCTCAGCAACATGGAAGCTCCATTTTGATTCATTGAAAGAAACAAACAAATTGGTAATCATTTTGAAAATTTTCAAAGAAGACATTACTCCCTCCGGTTCATAATAAGTGGTATCTTTAACTTTTTATCTTACAAAATGATTTTCTTGAGCCGAGGGTCCATCGGAAACATCCTCTCTACCCCACAAAGGTAGGGGTAAGGTCTGTGTACACCTTGTTGGAAATATTAACAATACCAATAAAAAATTGAACAAAAGGATAGAATCAACTTATCGAATTAATGTTGCGACATGACACAATCTACTGCCTTGAAAGCGATTTCAGCCCAACTCAGGTGCAAATCGTTAAGGCCGGTCACTCCCCAAGATTCCACAGCTCTTCCAAATATTGTATAAATAAATCACTATCAAACTTTTTACTTTGCATTTTCATTCATTAATGATTAATGCCCACACACCTCACCCTTCTCAGACCCTACTTTGTGGAATTATACTGGGTATGTTGTTGTTGTTGAAGAAACTATATTAAATATGTATAATCTAATTAAGGTCAAATTACTAAAAACATATTTTCACTTTCTAGGAATGAGTAGATTTTTTAATGAATGTGCCCAAGCTAAAAACACAACGTAATATGTGGGAGCAGATAAAGATGGGCTGCAGAAAAAGATTGAAATAAACAGAGCTTAAGAAACCAAAAAGAAAGCACTATTTCTTCCTCACTTCAATAAGGGTGATGATAGCCCTTGTCATTGTTGTATATTGGTTTTGAATAAGAAGATGCCTTGCTTGTGTTGTGTTCATATCACTCTCTTCCAAATCCAACTACTCTATTCAACAAAGACCCCTCCCCTCTCTATGTGTGCGGGCAGTGTATACATAACTAGTAGCTGATATTGAAGTTACCCTGCACAAATTTCAATACTAACATAAAAGCTTTCGCATTCTTCTGGGTTAACACGGTGCAAAATGAAATGCCAAAACCTGGACAGAAAGCAAATACAGTATGAACAAAAATGTGCAAACAAAAAATCTGAATCTAACAGCATGAACTAACAACATTCATCTGTAATATACACGCAGTATACATGGAATCTACTGCAATGCAGTTATTCAATTATTGGAAGCATGAGAGCTTTATTCTAGAGAGAAGAAAACTTTATTGATTGTCAAGAGAAATATCTACATTACATTTCAATTCTGAATCCTCTCATGTATATATAGAGGACTAAGGAGGTGCGTATATGACAGCTGTATACAGCTGCCAGAATCACCACCACTACACCAGTGCTACAGTCGGTTACTTCCACTAACAGCCTGTCAACTAATCTGCCAGCTTAGCTAACTAACTTAGGCTGCCAGCTATTTGCTACTCACACACTCACACACGAAAATACTACTCCATTACATTTGCATACTTGCATCACATTTGTATATCATGAATTCTGAATTGGCATAATGACAATGCCAAAAAACCAACAAATATGTTAATTGCCAAATGCTGATCTGAACTAAGCCTTTACGGGAATTTAACCTCAAACTTGATCTTCAAATTTCCTTTCTTTCCGGGTTCTTTTGATATTGGCATTCCTTCATTTGAAATTATCTTCTCCTGTCCTGGTTTAACGACATCTGTAATTGGTATTGTGAGTTCCCTTCCATCCAAAGTAATCAAGTAGATAGTTTTCCCAGCGAGAGCATCTACTAATGAGATTTTCTGATTGATCACTAGATCATTCCCGTCTCTCTTGAAAACATCATGTGGCTTTTCATCTATTACAAAAGTAAGATCACCAGGTGCAGCTCCGGGTTCATGGTTCCCTTTCTCTGGAAAAGTGATTTTTGTGCCTTTCTTCCAACCAGGTTTAATGTGTATTGCCAAGATCTCTTCAATAGTTGTGGGCTTACTGCAAATATAATTCATACATGGAAGAATAAACTGATGAGACTAAGAACCAGTATTAGAGCAAACTAATTAATTGTAACTTCTATATTAAATACATGCAACGGTAATAATCACATGTTCACAGAATTCTACTGTTAAGTCATTTCTGTGTTATGCCCCTACCCACTTTGCACCTCCAAAAAAGATAATGCTGCTTTAGCAGCCAGAAAATTTGTCCTCCTATCAGCTGTACTTTTTATTAGAAACTACATCATCGCAACTAGGGAATGGAACATGCAGCATGACTAATCTACCTCTCTGGTGATCATAGCGAAGCAATGTCCAGACTTATATTCTGTAGGAAAAGTAGCTTTGATCCTAAAATCATATCTCTGATCCAAAAATCTTGGAGTAATTTAGTAATAATAGATGACAGAAGCATGTGTTCCATAATAGTAACAATATGTAATTCCTCAAACCAAAAGTGTATTCTTGCATAGGAAGATTTAAGTCTAACTAACTGGAACTATGTAAATGCATAGTTTTTTTTTTTTTTTTGATCAAGAATGTAAATGCATAGTTAAAACACTACCTATATTCAGATTGATAAGCAACAAAGATGTTGTATTCTTTTTGAGATAAATTATTCTGGAGTCAGCAAACTCAAAAAATAACAAATTTTCTAAACTCAAATTCCATCATTTTCAAAATGAAAACCTCAGACAACAAATGATGGTTTTCTTCATTAAGCTTGAAGAGCTATCTAAAAGGTTTGCTGTGAAACCAAGTGTTCTATTTCCCCATTAAAGCTCAAAAGTAAATATTAGAAGTTATTTCCAGTAAGACAAGACTCTCACTATTGGAAATTGGGATGTCAATGCACTATAAATCTCCCACCAAAATCCACACAAAGGAATTAGATTTATATCACAGAATTATCACTCATTTCATCAAGAGGTAGATGGTTGAAGCACATGAAGCACAAGTTAGTTGTCACAAGCAGCACTTGCAAATGGTTGATGAAAAGAGCTGATTTTAAATGGGTAAAAAGTGCCAAACTCCTCCGGCTTAGTTCCAACTATCACATCTACAGAACTACACATTCAAATTGGTTGAAATGCATTCAAGAAAGTATCAGTAACTCCGGAGTTTGATATATCGTTTCTTCTCTGTAACTTCACACTAGACAAACTATTTATACTCGTTCTTCGGTGCTATCCCGACTGATAAGCACAACTTAAGTTAAATGTACTTTTGCCAGATTAATGATAATCAAAGAAGAACTTAATTACCTCGAGCATCGACTCACCAATATTATTCACTCATTCTATACAATTCATGCATAACCCCCATATGCTGTACTGGTTCTGATACATCACTGTGGAATAATCTGAAAGGCAAAATTTCAAGGGGATGGCATAGTGGTTGAGCATGAGAGTAGACTTCCTAAGGATCCAGATTCATATCACAACTATAACACTCGTGGCTTGTTCGGTAGCGTTTATTGGGTAGAATAATGTTGATACTAAATTTTAGTTCAATGTCCGGTTGCAAATTTAAGTCTAGTATAACTAATACCGGTATTACTCATACACCTTCTTCAGTACTATTCTTATACTTAGTAAATCATGGCATTAACAATACCAATACTATGCTTATACATATATAACCTATTCAGTACTATTTAAAAATTATGCAATGCATGCTATTTAATACCAATAAACAATCGATAAAAAATAACGCCAACATAACTAATCCCGGCATTACTAATCTCCGCATTACTAATACACCCTATTTAGTACTATTCTTATACACCCTACCAAACGACACCTTGTGTAAGACCATTTATTCCAACCTTAGTGGACAACATTAACTTGGAAACCTTTGCCAAATTCACCACACAGAAGACCCAATCACAACTATCAACCCCAATTATCTACTCCAGATGAAAAGGAAACAAGGAAAACAAATATAATTGAAACAACCCCAAATATAGATGGCTCAGATATAATTCATTCCCCAGGACAATCCTTGAACCTAAATTGCTTATTGAGAATGGTAGATAACAAACTTAATAAACAGACTTTAGCAAATATAGATAGATGATGATGACAACAACAATGTACAAGAAACAACAAATAATCGCAGAAATACAAGAACTAGCATATAATAGCAGAAATCAAAGGACAAGAAACTACAAGAGCATGATGCAATTTCTTATATATTTACCGGTATTTGCATAACATAAGGTTTAATTACTTACCCAGTATCATCACGAACAATTCTTGATATCTTCATTTTCCTCTTAGAACCCTTATATAACTCTTCCAAACCACACAACAACTTATTCTCAATAGGTTCAGCTTTCTTAACCCTCACACTACCACTGTACCCATCCGATCCACCAAAAAACTCTGCAAAAGTATCTTTAGCTTTCTTAACCCTCACGCTATCACTACTACCACTATACCCATCCGATCCACCAAAAAACTCCGCAAAAGTATCTTTAGCTTTCTTAACCCTCACGCTATCACTACTACCACTATACCCATCCGATCCACCAAAAAACTCCGCAAAAGTATCTTTTGCTTTCTTACCTCTCACGCTATCACTACTACCACTATACCCATCCGATCCACTAAAAAACTCCGCAAAAGTATCTTTTGCTTTCTTACCTCTCACGCTATCACTACTACCACTATGCCCATCCGATCCACCAAAAAACTCCGCAAAAACATCTTTAGCTTTCTTAGCCCTCACGCTATCACTACTACCACTATAACCATCTGATCCACCAAAAAACTCCGCAAAAGTATCTTTTGCTTTCTTACCTCTCACGCTATCACTACTACCACTATACCCATCCGATCCACTAAAAAACTCCGCAAAAGTATCTTTTGCTTTCTTACCTCTCACGCTATCACTACTACCACTATGCCCATCCGATCCACCAAAAAACTCCGCAAAAACATCTTTAGCTTTCTTAGCCCTCACGCTATCACTACTACCACTATAACCATCTGATCCACTAAAAAACTCCGCAAAAGTATCTTTTGCTTTCTTACCTCTCACGCTATCACTACTACCACTATGCCCATCCGATCCACCAAAAAACTCCGCAAAAACATCTTTAGCTTTCTTAGCCCTCACGCTATCACTACTACCACTATAACCATCTGATCCACCAAAAAACTCCGCAAAAGTATCTTTTGCTTTCTTACCTCTCACGCTATCACTACTACCACTATGCCCATCAGATCCAGCAAAAAACTCCGCAAAAGTATCTTTTGCTTTCTTACCTCTCACGCTATCACTACTACCACTATACCCATCTGATCCACCAAAAAACTCCGCAAATATATCTTCAGCATCAACATTCATAGGTGATGATGGATCAAATTGACCTGATTTTAATGCTTCATCACCATATATATCATAGATCTGTCTCTTTTGTGGATCACTAAGTACATCATATGCTTCAGATATTTGCTTGAATTTCAATTCAGCTTCTTTCTTGTTCTCACCATTATTCTTATCTGGATGCCACCTCATCGCTAATCTCTCGTATGATTTCTTTAAATCTTCTTCAGTTGCATTTGGTGATACTTTCAGTGTCTTATAGTAATCAACCCCCATTTTTTTATTTTATTTTATGAAAACTAAGAGAGAATGTAGGTTGTGTTTGGCTATATTAATGTATGTATGGAAGTTTGAATTAATAGTTGACCTGTAGAAGACGGGCAAAAATCCAGCGAGTGCTTTTTTTATATACGTAGAGTTTGAGCTTTTGACCAAATTCATTGTTTCATCCTAACTTTCATTACATTCTTATACTATCCCTCTGTTAACTTTTCCTTTTAAGTTTCCTTTTAACCTGCAACATCCTTTTAAGTTTCCCAAACTCAACCAAAATAATTCCTCTGTTAACTTTTCCTTTCTTTCCTAACAGAATCTTCTTTTTCATGTGTACTTCATATTTTTTTTTTCTTTATTAATTTCTTAAAGCCCTTTACTGAGATAAATAATTAATGTTGATCAATTTAAAAATCAATAACGTTGTAAAGCTTTCTTCTCCGAAAAAATTCTTAGCCTTAGCACTTTCTCTCCGTGGGGGATGATCTGCTAAATTATGTGATATACTCCACTTGTTCAGGCCTTAGCATAGGTGTATATAATTCTCAAATACTAATACGCCATACTTTGCTTAGGTCTTGTGAGTGTAGAATTTGATATCTCAATGGATCTCAAGGGAGAAAACAAGTACAAATGTGAAGCAGTAGAAGTTCAAAACTAACTTTAGTCTGCAATACCATTACCCTTCAGTCCACCCTTTTAAATTCTAGATTTTTATTAATATCTGCAGAAAATTTAATAACATGAAATCAGAGAAAAAGAAACAAGAACAAGAAAATCAGGCAGCTGCTGAAGTGGGATCACACTATGACTTGGCCTTAGCATACTTACTCTCATCCCTCGGTGGAGAGAAAGTGCTAAGACTCAGAATATTTTGGAGAAGAAAGCTTTACATTATGTTGTTATTGATTTTTTCGTTTGTTCAGCATTAATTGTTTGTGCTTCTTAAAGAGCTTTAAGAAATTAACAAAGAAAAAAGTTACATGAAATCCACAAGAAAAAGAAGGTTTTGTTAGGAAAGGAAGGAAACGTTTACAGAGGGATGATTTTGGTTAAGTTTGGGAAACTTAAAGGATGTTGCAGGTTAAGTGGGATAGTATAAGGATGTAATGAAAGTTAGCGTGAAACAATAGGGGTGATTTTGGTCAACAATTGTAGAGTTTAATTTGGTGATTAAATATATGGGGTTGTTATAAAAGGTACTCCCTCCGTCTCAAAAAAATTGTCTTAGTTTGACTTGACACAAAGTTTAAAAAATAAAGGAAGACTTTTAAAATATGTGGTCCAAAATAAGTCTTAGATATTTGTGTGGCTGTAAATTATCTCATAAAGTTAAATTCTTTATAATTATAAAAAGGTGTCAATCTTTTTTGGACAAACTAAAAAGGAAGGGAAGACAAATTTTTGGGACGGAGGAAGTAGTAATTTACAGCTGTGTAGTTGTTTCATGACACGTAGGATGATAACGGTGACAGAGTATGATGGAAGGAATAAAATAAAAGGAAGTAGTTAGTGGGAGGCGAGAAAGATTTTTTTACTCTCTCGTTCACTTTACTTTAGATACAGGGTGTGTTCATTACGGAGGAAAATATTTTTCGAAAAATACCTACCCAAGCCCCACTAATCCCACCACCACCACCAACCCCAAGCACCCACCCTCTACCACCACCCCACCCATCCCCCAACCAAATCCCACCCCCAGCCAACCACCATCCTCGAACGCACTTCATCTTCAGCCACTCCTACGACACACCACCACCCACCCCAACCCCAACCCATACCACGCTCCATCCAACTCTCCCACCCACCCACCCTCTCCCAAATTTTCTATTTCATATATTTTATTTTACTTTTATAATTTTTTTATAAAAAATGGAATAATTTTCTTACCCACTGTCACGACCCAACCGGAGGGCCGCGACGGGCACCCGGTGCCAGCCCACCCGGGCACCCACTAGCATACCTTTACATTTACATCTAGGTGAGCCACATACTAATCATACTTTCTATCCGTCAATCATACTATTTCCATTGGGCAACAATACATATTTTTATATCACCATTAATAGCAATGCCTATAGCAATGTACATAAGCCGACGAGGCTAACAAAATGACATCTAAAATATAGGCCGACAAGGCCAAACACATCTAACCATATACACATGTCTACGAGCCTCTAAGGAGAGTATGTCATATCATATAGGCGGGACAGGACCCCGCTATGCCCATAAATATGTACACAAAAGAATCAATACCAAAAGCTGCAGCTCCGAATGAAATTGAGCTCCGCTATGTAGTCCCTGAGTAATATAGCTATGGATCAAGTTTGTCTCCCTGGCCACCTGTGGGCATGACGCAGCGTCCACAAATAAAAGGACGTCAGTACGAAGAATGTACTGAGTATGTAAAGCATGATCAACATCATTATAGAAGCATAATAAACAACATAAGAAATAGCATAAGATGGGAGATAGTAGTATCATCGTCACAAGCACTTACATGCTTTTCATAGGGACTTTCCATTTCTAATGCGAAATTGTGTACATACATCCGTATCCGTATTCATATCCGTACTTATTCACATATCATATCCGTATTCATAATCGTTCTCATTTACATATCTTATCCATAGTCACACCCATATACCTATTCATATTTATACTCGTATCTATATCATACACATATCCATATCATATGCATATTGTTACTCATAATCGTATCATATTCGTATTTATACTCACATCTATATCGTATATAACATTTGCATAGCATACCCGACCACGAAGGTTCGGTGTTTCGCGTACTTGACCATGGCTAAGTTCGGTTATTATACATACCTGGCCAACTAAGGCTCAAGGTTACACATACTTGGCCCTACCATGGCTTCAGGGTTATCCGTACCCAAATGCAGTGGTGCGCGCGCATCATCATATATACGTACATATATCTATATATTCTACCCGGCCATATAAGCTCGGGGTTTCATAATAGCCATACATAGGCACATATACATATAAGCTCATAGGCATCTTTATCATCATCACTATTATCATCGTCATCATTATCATTATCACTATTATCGTCATTATGATTATCGTCATTACCATTATCGTCGTTCATTACATCTATCCTTATAGGATCATTCATCATATGAGGAATTTAGTACAATCATAATATATCAAGAATCATGAGCTTAATAGCTTTTGAAGATAGCCTCATTAGGAGGTCAACATAGGATTATAGAGGATTAGATATTTGGCAAAGAACCATGCCTTATGAAAGAAGGGTTAGCCTTACATACCTTCCCGTTCCACTATTCTATCACTTGCACGTTCTCCTTCAATGCTCACGTTTCTACCTTTATTAGAGTTATACTATCATTAGAAATCGATAACTAGCATACATGACTAAAGCTAGAGAAAATTGGACAGCATCTCCTTTATTTATACGACTTCCTCCATATCATATATCAACTCCCAAACGTCAATAACACATTCACAATATCATAACAATAACCTTTATTCATCCACATTATCCACATTTCTCAATTCACTTCCAATCGTCCATATCCAAGGTCATAACACACGATTACGTTCATTCATATAAAATGTCTATCTCATGTTCTTAACATCATTTATAACATAACCATATCATAACACATCAAGAATCATGACTCAATTCAAGCTATTACTCAAAAAGACACCATTCCCACATTTGTGACCCATTTTTCTATATCCTTCTACAATCCAAGTGTTTTAACTTTCAAATACCTTAAACAACATGGAAATAACATAAAATCTTACCTTAGATGGTGTAGGAATGAACCTTGGGTGAAAACACCTCACTTTGAGCAAAACCCTAGTTTCACCTTCACTTGGATTCCTTGCCTTGGATGAACTTTAATGGGTTTCTTACACTTGATTCACTTAGTTGATGTTGTTGATCACCAATATCTCTTGACTTCTTGTGGGAAAAGTGTAGAGAGATGGTTTAGAGAGAAATGGTGTGAGAGGGAAATGAAATAAAATGAGACTTGATCCCTTATTAATACACCAAATCTGTCCCGACCAGTTTCTACGGACCAACATACGGTCCGTATAAATTATACTGACCGTATGTCTGGCCGTAGATTTGGTCTAGAGAGGGGTGAAATTCTGGGCTGATTATACGGTGCAAGATACGGCCAGTATGTTTGGCCGTATAATGTCTAGTTTTCCCGAAGTCATTCTCGTCGACTCGTTTGATCTCCAATCCTTATGGAACCTTTTTGACACTTGTTTATCACCTCATTAACAATCTAAGAGACGTTATAACTCTTCTCCAAAATATCCTTAAGTCATCGCTAACTTGTTACTCGTAATTCCTTTCCAATACACATCGCATGCCTTGCCTTCTCTTGGCGAACTTTCTCCCCCCACCTCCAACATCTTTGAAATCTTAGTTAGGGTCATCAACTATCATTCCTTACTTATTGAAATACCGTATACTCGTGCCCTTTGTTATTCTATTCACTATACATCAACGAAAAATTTTCCGAGGTGTAACATTCTCCCCCCCTTAAGAACATTCGTCCTCGAATGTTAAATTTTCGAGGATTCTATAAAAATTTCGTCAGAGTTTCCCCTGTAATATGGCACTACCATCCTGTCATAACAGCCCACAATAACAATGCCTCACAGGGCCACAACATAATAGCAATAGAATTTGGCCACACACGACCCAAATGCATAAAAAGAAAACATATATACCTTATGATCTTGATGTCTCTTCTTGGATTTCTTCTAGGGGCTGAAATAAGTGTGGGTACTTGGATCTCATATTTTCTTCTGCTTCCCATGTCATCCCTTCTCGGTTATTGTTCCTCCACAAAACCTTAACTGAGGCCACTTCTTTGTTTCTAAGCCTCCGTACTTTCCTATCTAATATGGCAATGGGTATCTCTTCATAAGTCAATTTTTCTGTCACTTGAACATCATTTACTGGGACGATCCTAGTAGGATCTCCAACATATGTACGAAGCATCGAGACATGGAAAACTGGGTGAACTGACTCCAAATCAAGAGGTAAATGTAACTCATAGGCCACTTTGCCTATTTTGCACACAATCTCATAAGGCCCAATGTACCGGGGACTAAGTTTCCCCTTTTTGCCAAATCTCATTACACCCTTCATTGGTGACACTTTTAAGAATACCCAATCTTTCACTTGGAACTCTAAGTCCCTTCGACGATTATCCGCATAGGACTTTTGATTACTTTGGGCTGCCAGTAACCGATCTTGTATGAGCTTAACTTTCTCTATGGCTTGCTGGACCAAGTCTGGCCCTATCAATTTAGTTTCTCCTACCTCGAACAACCCAATTGGAGATCTACACTTTCGCCCATATAAAGCCTCATACAGTGCCATTTGAATACTGGAATGATAATTATTGTTGTAAGAAAATTCAATGAGGGGTAAGTGATCGTCCCAATTACCTCCAAAATCTAATATACATGCCCGTAACATATCTTCAAAAGTCTGAATGGTACGTTCATCTTGTCCATCAGTCTGCGGGTGAAATGTCGTGCTAAGGCTCACTTGGGTCCCCAAACCCTCTAGGAAGGACTTCCAGAAATTAGTTGTAAACTGAGTTCCTCTATTTGAGATAATAGATGTTGGGACGCCATGGAGTCGCACTATATCTTTAACATATAGCTTGCATAATCTTCTGCTACATATGTCGTTCTGACTGGTAAGAAATGAGCTGACTTTGTGAGTCTATCCACAATCACCTATATAGAATCATACTTACGTCGAGAACGGGGTAAGCATGTAATGAAATCCATGTTAATTACTTCCCACTTCCAAGTTGGAATTTCTATAGCTTGTAATAATCCGCCCGGCTTTTGGTGCTCAATTTTCACTTGTTGACAGTTGGGACATTGAGCTACAACTTCCGCTATATCTTTATTCATCCCATTCCACCAATATATAGACTTAAGGTCATGATACATTTTCGTTGCTCCGGGATGGACGGAATAACGGGAACAATGAGCTTCTCTCAATATTTGGTGGCGTAATCCTGCCACATCAGGAACACATAATCTGCCTCGGCATCGGAGAACTCTGTCTCCTGCAATCTCAAATGATGACTTCTTCTTCTGAGGGAGTGTATCTCTGTAATGCATTATCATGGGATCTTCGTATTGTCGCTCTTTCACTTCCGCTACTAGCGACGAGACTGCTGAATTCTGAATGGCAGTTCCCCTGCTACCTGAGTCCAATACTCGAACTCCCAAACTAGCTAACTGCTGGAGCTCACGAGCCATTTCTCTTTTCTCCGGTCGTACATCACACAATATTCCCATGGATATACAACTAAGAGCATTAGCCACAACATTTGCCTTTCCAGGTTGATATAGGATATCAACATCATAATCTTTTAGCAATTCAACCATCGTCGTTGCCGCAAATTCAACTCTTTCTGCCTGAAGATATACTGAAGGCTCTTATGATCTGTATAAATATCTATATGGACACCATATAAATAATGTCTCCACATTTTTAATGCATGAATCACTGCAGCCAATTCTAGATCATGGGTTGGATAATTCTTCTCATGTTTCCGTAATTGCCTTGAAGCATACGCAATCACCTTACCATGTTGCATTAATACACAGCCTAGCCCAATACCTGAAGCATCTCAATAAACAACATAACCTTCCAATCCCTCTGGAAGTGTCAGGACTGGGGTAGAAGTCAATCTATCTTTCAGCTCTTGGAAACCACGTTCACAAGCATTTGTCCATTGAAACTTAGCTGATTTCTGGGTCAGCTTTGTGAGTGGTGCAGAAATGGAAGAAAAACCTTCGACAAATCTCCTGTAATAACTTGCTAAGCCCAGAAAGCAACAAACCTCTGTAGGAGTTGTGGGCCTTGGCCAAGTCTTCACGGCCTCAATATTTTGGCTATCTACTCGAATACCATCGGCTGCAATAATGTGCCCCAAAAATGTCACCGAGTTCAACCAAAACTCACACTTAGAAAATTTTGCAAACAACTCTCCAGTTTGAAGGACTCTAAGGATAGTACGCAAATGATCCGCATGTTCTGCCTCGGATCTAGAATATAGCAAAATATCGTTGATGAATACAATCACAAATAGATCTAGGAAGGGCCTGAACACATTGTTCATCAAATCCATAAATACTGCCGGTGCATTAGTTAGCCCGAATGACATTACCCGGAACTCAAAATGGCCATATCTTGTTCTGAAGGTTGTCTTAGGGATATCTTTCTCCCTAACTCTCACTTGATGATACCCGGACCTCAAATCTATCTTGGAAAACCATTTGGCACCTTGTAACTGATCAAACAAGTCATCAATCCTCGGAAGAGGATATCTATTCTTGATTGTCACCTTATTCAATTGCCGATAGTCAATACACATTCTCAAGGAACCATCTTTCTTTCGGACAAACAATACGGGTGCTCCCCACAGGGATGAACTAGGCCTAATAAAGCCTTTTTCAAGCAAATCTTTCAATTGCTCCTTCAACTCTTTCAATTCTGCGGGAGCCATTCTATAAGAAGGAATAGATATAGTCTTAGTGTCTGGAAAGCAAAGTCAATCTCACGCTCGGGATAGAGGCCTGGAAGCTCTTCCGGAAACACATCCGGAAATTCATTCACTACAGGAACTGACTGAAGAGTCGGCGGTTCAACTTCTACACCTTGAACCCGAACTAGATGATAAATGCATCCTTTCGTAATCATTTTCCTTGCCTTTAGATAGGAAATAAACCTACCTTTTGGTGACGCAGTATTCCCTTTCCATTCTAAAACTGGTTCTCCCAAAAATTGGAAACGAACCATTTTCATTCTACAATCAACATTAGCATAGCAAGAAGCCAACCAATCCATGCTCATAATAACATCAAAATCTACCATTTTTAACTCATGCATGTCAATCGTAGTACGACGGTCACAAATCACAACTATGCAGTTTCTATATACTCGGCTAGCTATTACTGATTCATCAACGGGTGTAGACACCTCAAAAGATTTGATCGACTCCGGTTTGACTCTAAACCGATCCGCGATATACAGAGTAACATATGACAATGTAGAGCCTGGATCTATCAAAGCATATACATCATGAGAAAATACCGATAATATACCTGTGACCACGTCAGGAGAAGACTCAAGATCTTGGCGTCCAGCCAAAGCATAAATACGGTGTTGAGGACCGCTAGAACTGGGGACTCTCCCTCTGCCTCTACCATGGCTGACTGGCGCATGTGAACCTAGCCCCATAGGGCGTATAGACGACGAAGATCCGACTACCGACCCTGAAGACTGGGTCCTACCTCTACCACTAACTGAGGGGCAATCACGCATAATATGGCCTGGCCGACCACATGAATAACAAACCTCTGAACCCAATCGGCACTGACCCCAATGTAACTTCCCACACTGGGAACATCGTGGTATGGGTGGCCTCGCCTGTCCCGAATCACCTCTGAACTGCGGTCCCGAAAAAATTTGACTCGGCCCGGAACGAGTAGATCTATCAAATCTCTGGCCTGAAAACTGTGGAGGCGTACTAGTCATAGAATGGCCTGAATGCCTCGAGAACTGCTGCCTGTGCCCGCCTCTATACTCACTCATCGGACCCAAAGATCTAGCCCTCTTGTTATGTCCCCTATCTTGCTCACGCTCACTTCTTTATTGTTGTAATCTTTCTTCTAAGTTTTGAGCATGGGCCTGAATGCATGAAATATCCATATTGTCCTGAAGGGACGCAGTCAAGCACCTATCCATCAAGTGTGGCCCTAGGCCTTTCACAAATCGGTGCACTCGGTCGCCCATATCCGCTACCATGGCCGAAGCATGCCTAGCCAAAGAATTGAAGCGGAGACTATACTCTAAGGCACTCATGCTACCTTGCCTCAAATTCAAGAACTTATCGGCTCTAGCTCGCCGAACCTCTGGAGGCATATAATGTCGGAGGAAAGCATCAACAAATTCTTGCCATACCGGGGGAGGCGCATTGGCTCCTCGTGAAGCCATCCAAACCGTGTACCAATGGATGGCGACATCCCTCAATCTATAGGACGCTAACTCCACCGATTCGGTGTTTGAAACATGTATCAATCGAAGCGTCCTCAACATTCCGTCAATAAAATTCTGGGGGGTCCTCATCCGGCTTTGATCCAAAGAATTTCGGAGGGTTCAAGCTAATGAAATCACGGGCCCTTGCACTAACAGCCCTATCACTTTTCCCTGTACTTTGTCGCTGAGTTTGGGCAGCAACCAATTGAGTAAGCAAATGAATGGCCTCTTTTACATGTTGTCCTGAAGCATCCGGTGAAGGAGCCGGAGGTGCTGGAGCTAGGGCCGAGGCTCCCTCACGCTCATCAAAAATAGGCATTGACTGGGAGGACTGAGATTGAGCAACATTCTGGGACTCACTTTCCTCTACAACTGTTGGCGGTGCTCTTTCAGCCCGCTTTTCTGTCGTTGTTTTGCCCATTTGGGCTGCCGTAGCCTTTCTCTTTACAGGCATCTCTGAAATACATAACACATGGTTAAGGAAAAGAAGTTCTTATATCATAGCTCTATCGCACGGTTTTAGGAAGAAAGAAGGTCAATCATTCCTAAAATGCCCGTAGCCTCTTGTTTATAAGTGTGGCGCGCAACACACCCATAACCAAGACTCTACTGGACACGGCTCGTAGACAAACCCTAGGACAGAACTGATCTGATACCACTTTTGTCATGACCCAACCGGAGGGCCGCGACGGGCACCCGGTGCCAGCCCACCCGGGCACCCACTAGCATACCTTTACATTTACATCTAGGTGAGCCACATACTAATCATACTTTCTATCCGTCAATCATACAATTTCCACTGGGCAACAATACATATTTTTATATCACCATTAATAGCAATGCCTATAGCAATGTACATAAGCCGACGAGGCTAACAAAATGACACCTAAAATATAGGCCGACAAGGCCAAACACATCTAACCATATACACATGTCTACGAGCCTCTAAGGAGAGTATGTCATATCATATAGGCGGGACAGGACCCCGCTATGCCCATAAATATGTACACAAAAGAATCAATACCAAAAGCTGCAGCTCCGAATGAAATTGAGCTCCGCTATGTAGTCCCTGAGTAATATAGCTATGGATCAAGTCTGTCTCCCTGGCCACCTGCGGGCATGACGCAGCGTCCACAAACAAAAGGACGTCAGTACGAAGAATGTACTGAGTATGTAAAGCATGATCAACATCATTATAGAAGCATAATAAACAACATAAGAAATAGCATAAGATGGGAGATAGTAGTATCATCGTCACAAGCACTTACTTGCTTTTCAAAGGGACTTTCCATTTCTAATGCGAAATTGTGTACATACATCCGTATCCGTACTCATTCACATATCGTATCCATATTCATAATCGTTCTCATTTACATATCTTATCCATAGTCACAACCATATACCTATTCATATTTATACTCGTATCTATATCATACACATATCCATATCATATGCATATTGTTACTCATAATCGTATCATATTCGTATTTATACTCACATCTATATCGTATATAACATTTGCATAGCATACCCGACCACGAAGGTTCGGTGTTTCGCGTACCCGACCATGGCTAGGTTCGGTTATTATACATACCTGGCCAACCAAGGCTCAGGGTTACACAGACCGGGCCCTACCAAGGCTTCAGGGTTATCCGTACCCAAATGCAGTGGTGCGCGCGCATCATCATATATACGTACATATATCTATATATTCTACTCGGCCATATAAGCTCGGGGTTTCAGAATAGCCATACATAGGCACATATACATATAAGCTCATAGGCATCTTTATCATCATCACTATTTTCATCATCCTCATTATCGTTATCACATTTATCGTCGTTATCATTATCGTCATTACCATTATCATCGTTCATTACATCTATCCTTATAGGATCATTCGTCATATGAGGAATTTAGTACAATCGTAATATATCAAGAATCATGAGCTTAGTAGCTTTTGAAGATAGCCTCATTAGGAGGACAACATAGGATTATAGAGGATTAGATATTTGGCCAAAGAACCATGCCTTATGAAAGAAGGGTTAGCCTTACATACCTTCCCGTTCCACTATTCTATCACTTGCACGTTCTCCTTCAATGCTCACGTTTCTACCTTCATTAGAGTTATACTATCATTAGAAATCGATAACTAGCATACATGACTAAAGCTAGAGAAAATTGGACAGCATCTCCTTTATTTATACGACTTCCTCCATATCATATATCAACTCCCAAACGTCAATAACACATTCACAATATCATAACAATAGCCTTTATTCATCCTCATTATCCACATTTCTCAATTCACTTCCAATCGTCCATATCCAAGGTCATAACACACGATTACGTTCATTCATATAAAATGTCTATCTCATGTTCTTAACAATCATTTATAACATAACCATATCACAACACATCAAGAATCATGACTCAATTCAAGCTATTACTCAAAAAGACACCATTCCCACATTCATGACCCATTTTTCTATATCCTTCTACAATCCAAGTGTTTTAACTTTCAAATACCTTAAACAGCATGGAAATAACATAAAATCTTACCTTAGATGGTGTAGGAATGAACCTTGGGTGAAAACACCTCACTTTGAGCAAAACCCTAGTTTCACCTTCACTTGGATTCCTTGCCTTGGATGAACTTTAATGGGTTTCTTACACTTGATTCACTTAGTTGATCACCAATATCTCTTGAATTCTTGTGGGAAAAGTGTAGAGAGATGGTTTAGAAAGAAATGGTGTGAGAGGGAAATGAAATAAAATGAGACTTGATCCCTTATTAATACACCAAATCTGTCCCGACCAGTTTCTACGGACCAACATACGGTCCGTATAAATTATACTGACTGTATGTCTGGCCGTAGATTTGGTCCAGAGAGGGGTGAAATTCTGGGCTGATTATACGGTGCAACATACGGCCAGTATGTTTGGCCGTATAATGCTCAGTTTTCCCGAAGTCATTCTCGTCGACTCGTTTGATCTCCAATCCTTATAGAACCTTCTTGACACTTGTTTATCACTTCATTAACAATCTAAGGGATGTTATAACTCTTCTCCAAAATATCCTTAAGTCATCGCTAACTTGTTGCTCGTAATTCCTTTCCAATACACATCGCATGCCTTGCCTTCGCTTGACAAACTTTCTCCCCCCACCTCCAACATCTTTGAAATCTTAGTTAGGGTCATCAACTATCATTCCTTACTTATTGAAATACCGTATACTCGTGCCCTTCGTTAGTCTATTCACTATACATCAACGGAAAAGTTTCCGAGGTGTAACGCCCACCCCACTATCCCTCACCACTACCCACCCCCCACCCCTCACCTCACACCAAATTTAACCAAGAAAGCTTTTCATTTTTATAAAGGTAAAATTTAAATATGAAATAGAAAATTCGGGAGGGGGTTGGGGGATGTTTATAGAAAATCAAAAAAGGAAAACTTTTCAAAGCTTTTTTAGAAAAAAAAAATTGGAGGGGGGAGGTGGGGGTGGGCGAACTAAAAAACCAAAAAAAAAAACTATTTAAAACCTATTTTTAAGGGAAAAAAATATTTTTTGGAGGGGGGGGGGGGATGATGGGTTGGTGAAGGGGTGGTGCAGGGATGATGGGTTGGTGAAGGGGTGGTTCAGGGGTGGTGGGTGGGGTTGTGGGAGTGGTTAGGATGTGGGTTGGGTGGTGGTAAGGTAGTTGATGAAATGCCACTTGTGGACTTATTTTTCTTACTTTGATTAGGGAAGTCATTTTTTCCATTTTTAAGGAACTTATTTTCCTAAAAAAAAATATTTTCCAATAATTTTGACCAAACGAACATGAGAAAATTGGAAAACATTTTTCAAAAAATGTTCCCCTCCCTACAGAACACACCCATACTAAAAATAAATTTTTACTTTTATTTGTCACTTTTAGTATATCAAGAGAAAACATATTTATTTATTTTCATGTTTCACCAGTAGCATTAATTTTTCCTTTTTCATGTTTCACCCTTAGCATTAATTACTTATTCCCCAAATCATTTTCAACAGCGTAAGATTAAACATCAATTAATATGGATATTGTGGTAAATACCAATGTCAATTATCATTTCTTAAAGGATGTGCAAAGTCCAAGTTGGACAAGCAAAAGTGAACGGAGGGAGTATATTGAGTTTGGTGTTTAAAATGACGGGGTTGTTATAAAAGGTAAATTATAGCTATACAGTTGTTACAAGCCATGTTGTATGATAATGGTGACGGAGTATGACATTATGAATAATGAAATACTCCCTCTGTCCCATATTATTTGTCGTTTTAGAAGTTCAAGACATAATTAATTTTTTTCTTTCATTTTACCCTTATTATAATTTTGTCGTTAATGGAGATGACACATAAATATAGTAAACATGTAATGGGGAGAAATTATAACTTAGACATAAGGATATAGTAGTCAAATACCCTTTTTAATTAATACTACCTCCAGTTCAAAAAGAGTGTCCACTTAACCATTTTCACACCCCTTAAGAAAATACTAACTCTTAAGCAAAAATAGGTAATTTAACTAAAATGTCTCTAATTAAATAGGTATTGAGATTTGGTCACTTACCACTTAATAAGCGCAAATCTGGAAAAGTAAGGTTCATTATTTCTTGATTTGGTAAGTGAACACTCTTATTGAATAAAAAATAAAGGCTAGGTGGACATTCTTTTTTATCATCAAGGAGTATTTCTTAACGAACATGTAAAATAAAAAAATGACAAATAATTTGAGCTGATGGAGTATTTTTTTTTAATTTCTTTTTTATTATATAGGGGGTAGGGAAAGGGAAAATGAAAGAAGAGATTACAACGTGAGGATTCGAACCCTCACCAATAAGGTGAAAGTTCAGCTAGCGAAGGGACTATTAAAGGAAGTAGTTAGAGGGAGTTGTGAGAATGTGCAAGGCGCGTAAAAGAAGGGCCGACAGACAGAGTATCTTGTGTTGAAAGTGTGCGCAGTTAACAAAATCTATTTTGGCGATTGGGCGGCGGTGTATACGACGTCGTTACGTGGACAAATAATGATTTGCATGAACTAGGAATTTTAAATTTTTCACATATAAATTTTTATTGGTTGATGTTTTTCACACCACTGGGATCTGACTTTTTTTAACACAATTGAAACTAAGATTTTTTAACTTTTTTACATATAACTTTTTATTGGTGGATCTTTTTCACACCATTAGGATCTTTTCTGCACCATTACACTTTACCTACAATAGGTAACTTTTTATAATACCATTGAAACTAAGGCCCCGTTTGGACATAATTTGATATCATGATATGAAATAGGTGATTTGAAATCAAGTTGATTTGAAATTTAAGTTTTGTTTAGACATGGAACTTGGGATTTTTTAATTTGTATTTTTTCTCAAAAACCTGAAAATCCCACAAGTTGTGAAAACTATCAAGACTTCCCCAAATCTTATACAATCTACCAAATGAGTAAACCATAATTCATAATAAAGTTAAAACGCTACCAAAAGGCTCTTTACAAAAATACAACATCTATTCATCGAATTTTTGTTCAATAAAAAGGAAAATTGAACATGTGTTTTAGTGTAACTACTCTTTAATATAATCCTCCCACATGATACAGACAATCTGTTCACGTCGAGCATGCATTTCAGATCAGATGACCGAGCAGACGAACCAACATTGTTACTTTGAGGCAAGTTTTACATTTAATAAATATATCTACCAACTTATGAATTTTTTTTTTTACAAAATATAAACTTATTGGTTAAGTTTTACATTTTAAAAAAAATTGAAATCATGATATGAAGCTGAAGTTGAATTTTTTTGCAAATTTCATAAACAAACACTGTTTTGAAATCAAAATATGAAATCATGTTTTTAAATTGGAGGGCCAAACGCCTACTAAGAATTTTTTAACATTTTTTTTTACATATAAATTTTTATTGGTGGATCTTTTTCAAACCATTTCTATCTTTTTCACACCATTAGGCAAGTTTACCTACAATAGGTAACTTCTTAAAACATAATTGAAACTAAGTATTCTTTAACTTTATTACATATAATTCTTCATTGACGGATCTTTTCACACCGCAACTTTACCGAGAAAAGGCCATAAATAGTCCCTTATCTATGGGAGTAGGTCTAAAATGGTCCCTTAACTATACACTTACCGGTTTTAGTCCTTTAACTATCCACAAATATATCAAATTTGGTCTCCGTCTATTTTTTGCACAAAAATGCGCGAAAGAATATAATTATTTTTATATTATTTTATAAAATAAACCGATGGAGTCCGTCGGTTTTTTTTCCGTCTCCGTTTTTAGAGCGAAAAAACAGTATAAATTAAATCAATGTAAGTATATGAACAAAAAATATCAGTGGTCTAGTAGTAAAGCCCTTTAATGCCAAGGAACATACCTGGGTTCGATTCCAAGTTCCCACATTTCAGTCTTCAATTTTCAAAAAAAAAAAAAAAAATCGACGTGAGACCGATGGTTTTTTTTTTTTTTTTTTTTTTAACAAAACCGAAGGACTGGGTCGGTTTTTCGCCGGTTTTAATCGACGCAGTCCGTCGGTTACGAAACGCGAGAGAGAACTTGAGGAAAAAAGTTGAGGTTAAAGAATGAACTTGAGGAAAAAGAAGCAGGGAGAGAGAAATATAGGTCTGAGGAATGGTTTAACGATTAATCTCACGAAGGTTTATGAGTTTGTACGTTGTTTGTATAAAAAAATAGACGGAGACCAAATTTGATAAGTTTTTAGATAGTTAAATGACTAAAACCGGTAAGTGTATAGTTAAGGGACCATTTTAGACCTACTCCCATAGATAAGGGACCATTTATGGCCTTTTCTCCAACTTTACCTATAATAGGTAACTTCTTATAACACAATTGAAAGTAAGATTTTTTAAACTTTTTTACATATAAATTTTTATTTGGTGGATCTTTTCACACCATTACGCAAGTTTACCTAAAATAGGTAACTTTTTACAGCAAAATTGGAGTATGATAATCTAGAAACTAAGAAAATATTATACTTAATTAAATTATATTAATAACATAAAAAAAAATTATATTGGTGGATATAACCTAGATCCTCACATTACACGACATTTCAAATTAAATTTTTATAATTATTTTATATGATAGTAGATTTTTATATTTATTTTATATGATAGCGTTTGATTGAATATGAAGTTTTTTAAAAAGTAAATATTATTTGGCTTCCATATACTGGTTTCCTTACGTATATGCTTATAGATCGAAGGCATTGGTCAGCAGTGGGCCTATCTGGTACTAATTCAAATTAGTAAAGTCACTAAGTTTTGAATACTGAACATTTGAAGAAAATTTCTCATAGATTTCCTTCCCTACATAGCTTCAAGTTTTCAACTAATGCCATCAAAGCAGTAGGGAAAAGACTTCCTGGAATTCAATGCAGACACCAAATTAAGTTAATTTATTGCAGTTAAGTGATAAATTAAGGTAATAATATACTCTCTATGTTCAACTTTACTTGTCCAATATGCTAAAAATACATTTTTATTTTTATTTATCACTTTTAGCATATCAAGAAAAATATTTTTTTCCCATCTTTTATCCTTAGCATTAATTACTTATTCCTCAAATTATTTTTCAAGACTTAAGACTAAATATCAATTAATTTGAGTATTGTGTTAAAATATCAACATCAATTATTGTTTCTTAAAAAATGTGCAAAATTCAAACTAGATAAGTAAAAGTGAACTGAGGGAGCACCTATTTTCAAGTTCAACTATCTAAGATTGAAAGTTAAAATATGTATTATGTATTTTATCAACATTACAGTTCCTAAACCGTAATGGAGAAAACAAAGGTGGAAAAAGAAAGATTTGTTATTGTTATACCACATTTAAAACGGGTTAAATTAGAGTACAACATATTGGTGATTCCTATTTTGCTTTATTTTAAGGAGTCGCCACCTAATTGATTTTAAGGTGAATTAGGGCACCTAATTATTAACTAAGGTAAAGCTAACTAAACCTCCGTTAATGGTCTGCTTAACTTATAATTCTAGGTAAGGGTTCTAATTATCATAAAGGGAAGGGGTTAGACATCCTTTAGAATCCGCTAACTACGGTTTACCGGCCAAACTTAGGTTAATTAATTAAGATTAAATATAGTGCTTAAATTTTAAGAAAATAGCTTGTACTTATTACTAAGGTTTTAAAGGAAATATAATAATGCCATTTAAACTAACTTGTAGAGAAAATATAGTAATTTGCATAAAGGAAATGCCTTTTTTAAAAATGAGATTTATGAATGTTGTTAAACTTTGAATGAGAATAGTAATGCTATTTTAAAATAAGACTTGTAGAAAATACAATAATTTGTATAAAAGAAGAATTTAAATTCTATTTATAATAATACTTATAAAAGACTTCAAATAATAATGCTATTTAAAATGAGACTAATAATTTGCATAAAAAGATATTTTAGAATGCTATTTGAAATAAAGTTTATAAATGTTGCTAATAGTTTAAATGGAAGTAGAATAATGCTATTCAAAATAAGATTTACGAAATATGATAATTTGCATATAAATAGAAGAAAATGCAGGTTTGTGCAATGTTTTAATAAATATTTGAAACAAACTAAACGATGAGGTATTAATTAACTTTGCATTTTAGAAGTATAAATGAAATACAAAATAGCTAATGAGTTTTCTTTATCCTTTTTATTATCTTTTGTTAACTATGCTTAATCAAGATTAAATCAACTTACAATACCTAAATTCATATATTTCATGTCCATGATACGTTAAATCTCTAAGGCGATAAAGAAATGGAAAGTAATTCTCTAGTTCAAGGCACATGTTCTCATTATTGGAAATTAATGATTCTAGTAATAGTAAATATTATAAATGATGCAAATAATTTTACGATAAATATTAAAGATAATGTGAATAATTTAGGATAGATATTATAGATTAAAAAATGAAGCTTACGGAGCTAACTGCTAGTTTCCCTTTTTAATTAACTACCCATTATACTAAACTAACCCACTAATTTACTAAAATTCATCTAGGTAAAAAAACAAGGCAAAGGGTTAGTTGCATGATACAAATTAAAGGCACAAAATAAAGTGGAGGAACACATGTAATTAAATGGGCTCAGCCCATTTTTGGACTGCTGCTTTATGGGCTTTAGCCTAGAAAATTTTATATGCTGCTGCTGTGGGTTGTTCCTGTCTAGTGAGCCTTGGCCCAGAATTTTTGTTTTTGCTGTTTTGCTGCAGACAGGGGCTAGACAGAGAATGGCTCGGGAAGGTTTCGTTGGGCTTTTAGCCCAACACCGAGTGCGGAAGAAGAACGAGTTCCTCGGACTCGTATGCGATGGTCATGCATAAAACGAAAGAAAAAGGATTAGTACATAACCAATAAATAAAGCTAAGATGTATATGATGCAAAATTCAGAACAGATCAGTGAATTGTATATATACTAATGAACAGTTTGACATAACATAGTTCTATTAGAAAAGAAAAGAGAGTGCTATTGATCTTTCAGGGAAGTCTAATTTGTAACAGCAACAAAATTTAAGCTGCACGATGCTTTCATTTAGACAAGGGAACACAGAACCAAAACTTAACCTTTTGAGTGACAAAAAGAGGAAAGATAGGCCTTCAACAGAGTCTTTTCAAGCTCAACTTCACAACTTTAATTTGGGAAATCAAGAGCTTAGTTTTAACACTTTTTGCAGTAGTTTGGGGAAAGTTGACATATGATTTAAACACCCTTCAACTACCAGAGATACAGTTACTAATTCAAACAAAAATAGAAGTGCGCTAAACATTTTTTAGGCAAACAAAGATCACCTTATATCATTTTATTCCATATTTTTTGAAATCTAAAACTAAGACAGAGTCGAAACAGCTGCAGCTCGTGACTCAAATACAGCGACAAAATGGCCAGAAATGCCTTTATATATGAGCATATGTAGAACTAGTACAAAGGAAAACAACCAACCACAAGTGGTTAACTGGCAGCTATTGGGATTTCTCATTTAATCAGTGATGAATAACAAAATGAGGAGAAGCAGAGAGGAGCTTTAAAATAAAACATCAGAATCCTCCAACTACATAATCCAACATTCATGTGAAATCAACCTAAATCTTACTAAAGCAGATCATATTTTGATCTAACAGGTAGGTCAAATGGAACTAATTGCAAAGAAACTAACAGGCATCTTTAAATCTACCACTTTACTTTAGTTCAAAATGAGAGATCTGAAGCTTAAAATGGGTTTGCGAAGAAGCCATTCAAGACAAAATTGTCTATTCTTTGTCCTGTGAAATGATCAGCACAAAAGGGGCAGCAAACAAGCAACATAAACCCAAAAGCACTTATAAATAGGCATGCTCTAGGCTAGTCTCATAATATAATATTAAAGGGAACTATTATGTTCGTCATACTCTTATTCCCACTAAGATAGACTCAATGACAACCCCCTATCGAAACTTAGTCGGGGGAAGTCAGCTATTTAAGGCTAACGTTATAGATTTTGGAGTCTAAACTACCGATTTTATAGAAAGCAAACAAATAACCATATTAATCTCTTATAAAAAAAAAAAAAAAACATATTATTAACTCCTTATACTCTTATCATGTTCATATTTCTAGTTCAAGAGGTTCGACTCCTTTCGTCCTTCAATAGTCACAACTCATATTTATTAAATACTAATGCAACAGGTAAACTGTAATAGGGATCAATGAGCCGATAATCTCTTGATTAGAATCCATTGAGAGACAGACCAACATAGAACTACACACAGGGATTTCTTAAACTATATCGAAAGTATATCAAGAAGCTTCATTACCACACCAAAGAAAAAACATGACAGAACTAAAATGAAAACAGGAAGGGATAGTTACACCACAAAAATCAATAAGTTAGCATACTTATTTAAACTAAACTAATCTAACCATAGACTAAAGGCATTTTTACACACACAAATAATGAATCGCGAATACACATCAAAAATCAAATCAAACTAAAAGGGAGGAAGAAGGCGATTGCACTGACCTTTTGCGAGTGCAGCGAACAGGGTGCGGGGTCTCCGATGCACACTCGAACACGAGAACTCCGAGCTTGAATGCGCTCGGATTCGAAGTAATAATAGGCAGCGAAAGAGAATGAATAATTTAGCCTTTCGAATGAATAACCAGAGGTATTAGGATTGAAAAATATTAATTATTTCAAGAGGGATTCCCGACGGCTAAAATCTTAATTTTTTTTAGGGAATTTCCGCGGCTAAAAAAAAAAAGGAACTCTCTTCTTTTGTGGGGGGATTTTTTATGATTCCCGAACTCATATTTTCAGGGGGTTTTCTGGATGACTCAAGAAATGAACTCACTTTTTCTTAAGGGGATTTTGTGCGGCTCCCAAAAACCATCCCTTCCAACGGCTCAAGACGAGCATTATATATAGAAAACCTCTAGGGTTTTTGTGAGGTTCAAACTGGGCGGGATTTAAGGTTCCAATTTTCAAATCGAACGTTGGGAATCTTTTCCTCTGTCGTCGATCAGAACCAAAGGTGGAACAGACAAAACCCATTAATGCCTCGTACCCAAAAATAAAAGAACTGATAAAAAAAAATCGGGTTCATGAACAAGACAAAATTCCATTAAGGTTTTCGGGTGCAAGTCAAAGGGAAAGAAGAAGAAAACAAAATTCTGACCTCTTTCAACGACTGAATACGGATGGGGGAAGGACGGGTCATCAATTTCTTTCCCCGAACTGTATTGGAAAATGAGTAGAGAAAAAGATACAAAATTTGGGAAATTTTTTTGTGCACTGTTTCATTGATGATGTACTATATTTATACAAGTATTGTATGTACAGAAAAATAATGAATCTCCTAAAACACTTGCTCTAATCTTATTGGCTAGAAAAATAACAAACTCTGTACAAAAGTATTATTTGTCATGTTGCTAATTATGGTTGGACAGTTGTGTGCTGAGTTGTGTTTGTTTTGGGCTGTGCTGGATAATTGGGCCAGCAGCAACATAATCTGTGTTTGTGGGACTTGGGCTTGAGTGATGATTTGGCCCAAGTATTTCTTCATCTGGTCCAAATGTTTCCTTACATAGTCCAACATATGTGTGTTTCACAGATTTAGGAAATATCGAAATTGACCTGTCCATTTCTTCTTCTTCACTTTGTTGATCAGTTGACCTGTCCATTTCTACTTCTTCACAGATCAGTTGATCGACATTATTGAGTTCAATAATGTCAACACCCCCCCTCAAGTTGGAGGGTAGGGGAGACACACCCAACTTGCGAAGTATCGAATGATGGGAAGGACCTGAAAGAGATTTGGTGAAAATGTCGGCGATCTGAGACTAAGAGGGCACGAAATTCAGGGAAATCAACCCAGCAAGGAATTGTTGCCGTACGAAGTGGCAGTCAAGATCGACATGCTTTGTACGTTCGTGAAAAACGGGATTCCGAGCTATGTGTAAAGCGGCTTGGCTGTCGGAGTGGATCGGAATGGGAAGAGGAGGTGGCACCGACAAATCCCCCAAAAGACGATTCAACCAGGTAAGTTCTGCAACGAGTCTTCGCATAGATCTGTATTCTGCCTCTACGGAAGATAGGGATACTGATGCTTGTTTGTTTGATTTCCATGAAACAGGGGATCCTCCCACACTGATGAAATAACCACTTATAGAGCGTCTGGTGTCATGACATGTAGCCCAGTCCGCATCGCAAAATGCGAGAATGGACATAAAGGGAGAAACATTCATGAATAGACCAAGACCAGGAGATGTGCGAAGATATCGTACCACGCGAAGAGCAGCATCAAAATGTGGTAATCGAGGATTCTGCATATATTGGGAGAGATGTTGCACAGCAAATGACAAATCTGGTCTGGTATGTGTCAAATAATTCAACTTTCCTATGAGTCATCTGTATATGAGTGGATCCTTAAGTAAATCACCTGTTGTAGCTGATAATCTTTGAGTAGGATCTAAAGGAGACGAGACAGTAGGCAAATGATCACAGTTAAATTCTGAAATTAGATCCATGGTAAATTTCCTTTGATTCACCATCAATCCTTGTGGTTCCCGAATAACTTTTAATCCCAAGAAATAATGTAATTCCCCAAGATCCTTGATTTGAAATTCATTATGTAAAAATTCTTTCAGATGGGATAACTCAAGTGAATCATTTCCAGTAAGCAATATGTCATCCACATAGACTGCCACTATGGAAATAGACTTACCTTGATGTTTAAAAAATAGCAAGTAGTTATTTAGGGAAGAAACAAAACCTTTAAAGTTTAAAGCTGCCCCAAGTCTAGCATACCACTGTCTTGAGGCTTGCCTCAGACCATATAAAGATTTCTTCAACTTGCATACCAAAGAATTAGGACTGGAAGGTTCCATTCCAGGTGGGAACTTCATATAGACTTCTTCTTGCAAATCCCCATGCAAGAAGGCATTATTGACATCCAACTGTGAAATGGGCCAATTTTTCTTTATAGCAACAGCAAGCAAACACCTAATTGTTGTCATTTTAACAACTGGTGAATAAGTTTCATTAAAGTCTATGCCTTCCCTCTGTATGTCCCCCCTCACAACAAGTCTTGCTTTGAGTCTCTCTATAGTACCATCAGATTTGTGTTTTACCTTGTACACCCACTTACAAGGTAAAGCCTTCTTTCCACTAGGCAAAACAGTGATGTCCCAAGTCTTATTTTGTTCTAAAGCCTGGAACTCAGATTCCATTGCCTTTTTCCAACCAGGGTGCATCATAGCTTGGGCAAAACTGTTTGGTTCTTGAATTGTTGAGATAGAGTTCAACACATTCTGGTTATTGATAGATAAAACAGAAAAAAGGAAAAACTGGTGGTCGAATAGGAGTGGTGAAACATGCAGCAGTAAGATTTGTAAGATAAACAGAATCACATACATAGTCATCCAAGTAGGCAGGCCTTTGAGGAGTCCTCTGTGTTCTTCTTGGTGCAGGAATGGGAGGAGGATTAAGAGTATTAACATCCTGATCAGCAATAGGCAAAATTTCCTCAACTAGAGGTGCATTAGGAACAGATTGGTCTGTAATTTCAATATTTGGTTGAGCAGGAATAATAGTGGGTGAAATATCTTCAGGGAATGGTGGTTGAGTAGAAAATATAGAAGGTGACGGAACACTAGAGGGAAAAGGATAAACCTGCTCATAAAATTGTACATCCCTGGAAATAAACAATTTCTTGGTTTGCTGTTTGGTTCTTGAATTGTTGAGATAGAGTTCAACACATTCTGGTTATTGATAGATAAAACAGAAAAAAGGAAAAACTGGTGGTCGAATAGGAGTGGTGAAACATGCAGCAGTAAGATTTGTAAGATAAACAGAATCACATACATAGTCATCCAAGTAGGCAGGCCTTTGAGGAGTCCTCTGTGTTCTTCTTGGTGCAGGAATGGGAGGAGGATTAAGAGTATTAACATCCTGATCAGCAATAGACAAAATTTCCTCAACTAGAGGTGCATTAGGAACAGATTGGTCTGTAATTTCAATATTTGGTTGAGCAGGAATAATAGTGGGTGAAATATCTTCAGGGAATGGTGGTTGAGTAGAAAATATAGGAGGTGAAGGAACACTAGAGGGAAAAGGATAAACCTGCTCATAAAATTGTACATCCCTGGAAATAAACAATTTCTTGGTTTGCAAATCCATTACTTTGTAACCCTTCTTTCCTGGAGGATAACCTAAGAAAACACATGGTACTGCCCTTGGTGCAAATTTGGGCTTGTTATGTGTCAAAGTGGAAGCAAAGCATAGGCAACCAAAACACTTGAGATATGTGTAAGAAGGAGGTTGACCAAATAGAATTTGATAAGGTGACTTTCCCTTAAGAACACTTGAAGGGAATCTATTAATTAAAAAGGTAGCAGTTAGTAAACAGTCTCCCCAGTAGGTAATAGGTACTTTAGATTGATGTAGTAAGGCCCTAGATGTCTCAAGAAGATACCTATGCTTCCTCTCAACAATCCCATTTTGTTGAGGGGTGGCAGTACAAGAGGTTTGATGTTGAATCCCTTGTGATGCAAAATAAGAAGATAAAATAGAACCAGAACCTAGTTCTAGAGCATTGTCTGACCTAATACACTTTACTTGGGTACTAAACTGCCTTTCAACCAAGGCTAGAAAATTTTTTATCATGGGAAAAGCATTACTCTTGGTTGTTAACAAGTAAGTCCAAGTACCCCTACTAAAATCATCCACAATAGTTAAGAAGTATCTAAAACCATCATAGGTAGGATGCTTATAGGGTCCCCATGTATCAATATGAATAAGTTCAAAAGCTTTCTTGGTTTTAATGGAACTCTGTGTGAAGGGCAATCTAGATTGTCATGCAAGAGGGCAAACATCACAAATGTAATCATCAGAAGGATTAGGTAAATTGAAACTAAGATTTCTCATTGCAGTAAAGGGCATATGGCCTAGCCTTTGATGCCAAAGTCTTACATCATCCTTATCTCCTACAGGAACAGAAAAACAACTACTAGGGATATTACAACTGGAAATAGATTTGCTAGAATTAGTGCTAGTATTGTCTTGAAAAAAAAGTTGAACAAAATTAGAAGAATTGAGCATGTAGATCCCATTCCTTTCCTCACCAAGAACCAGAGGCTTCTTCATTGAAAGGCCCTGTAAAAGACAACATGTAGGAGAGAACATTAGAGTAGATATGAATTGGACACAAAATTTATGTACTGAGATTAGGTTTATTCTGAATGAGGGGACAAATAGCACATTCTTCAACACTAGATCAGGAAAAAGAGAAACAGATCCTGCATGAGTCACCTTGACAGTAAAAGAGTTAGGTAATTTAATGGTTAAAAGATCCTTTAGAACTGATAAGTTAGTGAAAATAGCAGGATCATAGGACATATGCTGTGAGGCTCCTGAATCTAGAATCCAACACCCAGAATTTGCATAAGTAAAATATGCTAAAGGATTGTTTTGAAAGATACCAGCATATTGAATCACATTTGCTTGCACATCTGAAGGTGCATTGGGAGGAAATGCACTTTGCCCAAGTTGTGCACTCTGAAACATTTGATTCAACTGCATATACTGATCCTGGGAGAAAGCTCCATTTCCAATACTAGCCTGTACTCCAATACTAGGCTGCATTCCTATATGTTGTCCCTGCTGTCCATTGCTTGTGAAACCAGGTTGCATATTTGTTGCTTGCCCTTGAAAGTAAGGTCCAGACATCTAATGTCCATGACCTGAGAACACAGGTTGAAAACCTGTTGATACACTGTTAGCAACTCTATTAGGATTTTGTGCTTTCAAACTCTTTGTAAACTTAAAATCTTGGGGGTATCCTATCAGCCTGTAGCACTTTTCAATTGTGTGTCCTGTTTTCTTACAATATGAGCAATAAAGATTGCTATTGTAGTTGTTGTTCTTTCCTTTGGAATTCTGATAGAAATTTCCTGCACCAGATTTCTGTTGGTAAAGGTTTCCTGTACTAGACTTCTGTTGAGTCACATGAAAAGAAGATGTTGCTCCTGGGAAACGTGGGTTAGCATAAACCTCCCTTTGTTTCTCATCTTGAATGAGAAGAGAATAAGCTGTGTTAACATTTGGTAAAGGAGACATCATGAGTATGTTGCTTCTTACAGGTGCATAAACCTCATTTAAACCCATCAAAAATTGAATCAACCTCTCATCTTGGATTGATTTAAGCATTTTTTGTTTTCCTTCACAGGAGCAAGCACAAGAACAACTTATCTTGGTGTACAAGGTATCTAGTTCATCCCAGATCTTCTTTATTTTGGTGTAATAAGCTGCTATGTCTGATGCACCTTGTGTTGAATCCACAAGTTCCTTTTGCAGCTGATAGAGTTTGGCCCCATTTGGCTGACCAAACCTATCCTCTAGATCTTCCCATAGTTCCTTAGCACTTTTGTAATAAAGGACACTCCCAGCTATATCCTTTGATAGGGAGTTCAATAGCCATGAAGTCACCATGTTGTTGCATCTATCCCAGAGCTTGTGCTTAGGTGAATCTGGTGAAGGAGCTTTGCAGGTTCCATCAATGAACCCCAGTTTGTTCTTTGCTGCAAGTCCAATGAATATGGATCTCCTCCATCCACCATAGCAATGACCATCAAAGATGAAGTTGACAAGATTCATGCCAGGTGAATCTGAGGCATGAAGAAAATAGGGACTGCTAGAATCAACAGACCCATTGTTAGGAGTTTCTTGTGTTTGAGTGGTGTTTCCAGCCATTTGTGTTGATGTGGAGAAAAAGAGAGATGTCAGAAGAAAAAGAAGGAACAGATTCAAGTTGGTATTAAAATGAAAGAAGAAATGAAGCTTCAGTAGATGAGGATCTCACTGTAGCTCTGATACCATATTGGAAAATGAGTAGAGAAAAAGATACAGAATTTGGGAAATTGTTTGTGCACTGTTTCATTGATGATGTACTATATTTATACAAGTATTGTATGTACAGAAAAATAATGAATCTCCTAAAACACTTGCTCTAATATTATTGGCTAGAAAAATAACAAACTCTGTACAAAAGTATTATTTGTCATGTTGCTAATTATGGTTGGACAACTGTGTGCTGAGTTGTGTTTGTTTTGGGCTGTGCTTGATAATTGGGCCAGCAGCAACATAATCTGTGTTTGTGGGACTTGGGTTTGAGTGATGATTTGGCCCAAGTATTTCTTCATCTGGTCCAAATGTTTCCTTACATAGTCCAAAATATGTGTGTTTCACAGATTTAGGAAATATCGAAATTGACCTGTCCATTTCTTCTTCTTCACTTTGTTGATCAGTTGACCTGTCCATTTCTACTTCTTCACAGATCAGTTGATCGACATTATTGAGTTCAATAATGTTAACAAACTGGCCATACATGGCCTGATGGAGACGAAAGGCATCTGTGATTTGCCTTGTTTTGTCAATGAAGAGAGAGAGGAAGAGAAGAGAGAAGCACTGTGTTATACCTCGCATTTCCAGTGCATGAGTATGGCATGTACCTCATCGCAGTAATGGGGTATCGGAGACATCCCAGGATGCTTTGAAAGGCTCAAGCCATGGAAAGTACGTAACAACGAAGAAAACGGGTGAATTACGATCTCGTAAGTCGTAATCGGGAAAAAGTACTTTGAAACACGAGAACATGGCCATTATTAGTGTAATAAGTGATAAATATCATGTATGGATAATTTCAGAATATTTCGAGATCGAGCAAATTGAAGAAAATAAGTTCGACGAAAATTTGAGAAACGCGAGACGGGTTTTAGTCAACTTTGGAGGCGCATACCTCATAGTATATGTGGAGTTTTAAGGTATTTCAAAATCCTAAAATGAAGTTCGTTGAGTCTAGTTTGTAATGCAACAAACCGTTCATTTATAGGACATCGGAATAGGGAATTATAAACGTTACAAACTGAACTGTCGATGCAGAAACAACATTCCCGCGGTACTGCTACAGTACCGCTACAGTATTGTAGCTACAGTGAACCGACTTCAGCATTCCTTTTTAAGGGACAAAATTCTCATTTTTTTCAGCACAAAAGTTCCCAATATTTCTAGAAAAATTCAGCAACAAAAGATCATTTTTTTATCTTGTGGATAGAGAATTGAGAGAGAGGTTCGGGCACTGTTCACGGCGAACTGTTCACGATGGCAACTGTTCACGGGCTACTATTCACGGCGGGGTACTGTTCACGGCGTCACTATTCACGGCGCTACTATTAAGGTAAGGTTTAATATTTTCCTACATATTTTAGAAGATGATTAGTCTTTGTATGAATTGGTGGATGTGGAAGAAATTGCAAGAGTTGTGTATGTTGATATGGAAGTGGAGTTTGAGCCGTATGGGGCCAATTTAAACTAGCTATGGTAAATGAAGTTTAATTAGTAGTGTGGTTGTTATTATCATGGATTATATGGCGAAAAGATTAGAAAGTTAAAGTTGGAATTTTGTTGATGTGAATATGATGTTGTTTTCGTTGAATTGAAGGAATTGAAGATATGATTGTATCCATATGTTGTTGTTGGTATTTTTGTGTCAACAGGAGGGCGATTGAAAATTTGGGATAGGCGAATGTATAGGGGAAGTGCTGCCGGATTTTCGCTAGATTTTTAGATAATAAAAAACCCTAAATGGGGATATATAAACTAAAATATAGGTTCAATAAGAAATGGGTTATAGAATTGTGGACTAGAAAATATAGTTACTAACGATAACGTTACTTTATATAAATAGGCTAAAAGGGCGACGAGGCGAAAAGGATCCACGACTAAGTCACTGACAAGTATGTAGAGCCTACCTTTCTTTCTTTTGGCATGACCTTTATGAAATGAACAAATAACGTATATGTATTATTCTAAAGAAAATTCTATTCTTAGCGCCACTAGGATGGCCGATGTCTTTGATTTCCATAAGTACTCCATATGGTTTGATATGTATATACATGACGTTCAAAAGATTTTAGTGGGTATATTTCCGAATGTTGTTCGAAAGAAAATCGATATGACTAAAGTCTTTGATGAATATTTTGATACTTAAATATGATCTTAAGGTCCCTATTTGATTTGGTCCAAAACATTATTCAGAAGTTTCCTAATATGAATAATACTTGAATTTCGAAATATGGCTTATGAAATGTTTTTAGAAGGTTCCGTACTTCAAAAGCTCGTAACTTTCGTAGACTAACTCGGATTTACTTGAAACGTGTTTGTGGTTTACTAATGATTTCAAGAAAACTAGTTTTGTACTAAAGGAAACATAAAGTCGATTTTCAAAACCACTCCGAAGGGAGTGCGAGATTTTATTATTTAGACGTTCCAAAAACCACTCCGAAGGGGGTGCGAGATTTTCAAGCCTAAGACACTAGCTGACTTCATGACGTAGCTAAGTGTGCTATATGATATATGGCCTCAGCTCGTGCCTGAGTGAGCTATGACCTCAGCTTACGCCTGGGTGCGCTATGGCCTCAGTTTATGTCTGAGTGTGCTATGTGACACGTGGCCTTAGTTTATGTTATGGATTTTCTTTAAAAGAGATTTCCATACATTTGCATATTTGCATTCATGCCCGAAGGGGCCATTATTGATATAGAGCCGGAAGCGGCTGCCCGAAGGGGCCACTATTGATGTTGAGCCGGAAGCGGCTGCCCGAAGGGGCCATTATTGATATAGAGCCGGAAGCGGCTGCCCGAAGGGGCCACTATTGATGTTGAGCCGGAAGCGGCTGCCCGAAGGGGCCACTATTGATGTTGAGCCGGAAGCGGCTGCCCGAAGGGGCCATTATTGATATAGAGCCGGAAGCGGCTGCCCGAAGGGGCCATCATTAATATAGAGCCGGAAGCGGCTGCCCGAAGGGGCCATCATTAATTTGCCGGAAGCGGCACGTGTGTTGCATTGCATTATTCACTTAAAGGAGGTGTGTTAGATTACATTACTTATTTTGAAAATGTTAGTTAGATTGCAAATATTTACGTTTCTTCCAGCGAAGGCTGCAGGTATTGGGTTGGTTATGATTTCTTCTTTCCTAAATTATGCGATGGTTATCATTTATTCCCGCTTTACATATTCAGTACATATTCCGTACTGACCCCCTTTCTTCGGGGGCTGCGTTTCATGCCACGCAGGTACACCCAGGTGAGTAGAAGATTTTGCTAGAAGGTATTCCAGCGGGATTGGCGAGCTCTATCTCAGTTCAGAGTATTGCCGAGTCGAGTACCTTTGTTATGGTGTTTTGTATGTGTTAGAGACTTTGCAGACAGTGTCCTGTGGATAAGGCGTCGAGAAGTGCGAATCATTTATAGATGTTAAAAGAGTATGTATTTTTAGATGATTTCAGTTGGTAAAAAGTACGTAATTGATTGAAAGTTTTTTTTAATTTGTATAAAGATAATGACCTCTATTTGGAAAAGTTTCATGTGTTTAAAAGTTTTTGAAATGACAGGTTTTCGTAAAGCGAATGTTTAAGGGTTCGCTCGACTCTGAAGGGAGTCGGGTGCCCATCATGCCCTATCAAGATGAGGGTGTGACACACTGGGGTGGGGGGTGTGCGGCGTATGAGTGAAAGAGAGGAACCCTAGTGATTCCATATCTTTTGAAACGATCGGGTCGGGCCGAAAGGTTAATGGACCGGTTTTGTTTAAAGGGTAGTGGGCTGGGAGGTTTAAACAAATGGTGGGCTGGTTCATTAATGTTAGTGGCTGAGTGAATTAAAATATGGGCCGGCCGGGTGAATTGAAAATGTGGGCTATTTCATGAACTGATCTGAAAAAGTAATATGGATTGATTGGACTCGGATTTGAGCTTCTAAATTTAAATAAAATGCCTATTTTAACAATTATATACTAACGTGTGCTATATAAAAATACGTAACTAACAGTGCCCGGATAAAAAATAAAATAAAATAAAGTCATATGACGTCGTAATAATCATGCAATAACATTTTAAAGTTCAAAGTAGATAAACGCTATTGCTCAACTGCGCAAGAGTGAATGCGATGCGCGTGCATAAGGCGGTAAAATGCTGAAATGATTATAATGCGAATTACAATAATACTAATAATAATGATAATAATATGATAATAATGATAATAGTAATGGTAATAAAGTGAAAATAATAACAGAAATGACTACAACAGGATAATGAACGCCGGTATTAACAAAAGCTAATAATTATAGTAAAATATAAATAATTATTTCTTAAATTGCCAAAAATACTAGAAATGTAAATAAATATTTAGGGAAGGCGGGACAAAATTGGGTGTCAACAGTTATAAAACTATACAATTCCAAATAAATAAGAGAAGCAAATCAACGTCTTTGTAGAGTGAGGGAGAGATTGTATTATCACTTTTCTTGGTGTTATAAATGAGAAGGCAAAGCTCCCTATTATAGAAGAGTTTTGCCTCTCAACCTACAACATATACAACTTGTACAATTTGCTCTAAAACCTAGACACAACTTAGCACAACTAAGATACAACTTGCAAGTGCAAGTTGTATTTATCACTTTAAGTCAAGTGGTACAATTTACACTTCTGTTTGTATAATCATTAATAATACATCCAAATACAACTTAATAAAATGGTTTATAACACTCCCCCTTGGATGTTTATTAATAGATAATGTGCCTCGTTAAAACCTTACTAGGAAAAATCCAGTGGGAAAAATCTCAATGAAGGAAAAAGAGTACACATATCTGGTAATATGCATTTCTTGCTGCCTCATTAAAAAAATCTTACCAGGAAAACCCAATAGGACAAAACCTTGATTAAGGGAAAAAGAGTGCAGTGCGTATTTTACTCCCCCTGATTAAAGCATCATTTAATCCTTGAAGATGATGTACTTCGATCTTGAAAATCAACTTATTGTATGTTAAGGTTGGCAGTGCCTTTATGATCAAATCTGTCAAATCATTATTTGAACAAACTGGCTGATCACTTATGCCACCATTCTCTTGATAGAGTTCATCCTTGCCATGTAATATTGTTGGAATTATGTCAAGTACATTCCTGGCTTGCTTTATGAACTGTTGTTATCCCGTCACGTGGAACATGGTATGACAGTAACCCCTCATGGACATAAATAACATGTTTGGATCAAACATTTACGTCGATCATATGAATACCCTGTATATCCAAAAGCTTGATAATATTTGTTAGGATAAACACATTCATGTCAGGGCTTTCATTTGCAAGACGCAATTGATCTTACTTCAGTATCTATATGTAGGAGCAAAACTATATCATGTCCATAGCTATAGCAAGATATTGAAATGCATCAATTGCACAAAGATATGATATTTCAGGACCAATTCAATTTTCTCAGTTCTTTTAGCAGATGATCTACTGCTTTTCAAATCTGACACTCAGACCGTGACAGGGCACCTGACAAGCTTCTACCGTAAGGCGAACCCTCTAAGCTAATCATGCGAAAATTAACGGATAAAATGAATAATCCTCAATGTCTCATAATATAAAGAAAAGTGCGGAAGTGAACTACAAATACCGAGTCTGCCCATAAACCCCATAAGATCAAACTCGTGGAACTACTACTCTGAATATAGAAGTACGAGACACTGCTCGAAACACTACTAAGTCAACTAAAGAAGAAGAGGCCGCCATGATCTAATGGTAGCTCACCTCGACTGAACTGGACTGAAGATAGTTAGAATAATCAGGTATCGATTACCTAGTCACTGTTAACCACACCTGCACACATACAAACATCAACAAGCGTGAGTTTAAAAGACCCAGTAAGATCTTCGACACACTCTCAGCTTACCTCTGGGGCAAGACTTAGAAATTACTGATAATGCATAAAAGTAATTAAACAATACAAGTATATTAAATATATACAAACACTGCAGCTGAAGCTGAAATCATGAAGCATAAACAAGCAATACATGAAGTACACTGAATCTGAATCTATGCTCACGGGACACAGTACGTATATGTCCATGTCTTACCCTGTCTTTCGCAGCGGGGATTATTTACCCACATCTTACCCGGGTAACTTATAATTCTGGCATCTACCTCCAACCGAACCCAACAGGGCCTGTCGGAGTATGCCCGTCTGAAGATATGATAAAATGGAACAAACATCCAATTAATACCAATTCGAAACCTTACATATATAGCAAGTATCTATTTAAGCGAAATTACGCTAAGCGACTCATACGGTCATTACTTTAGACGCTTGTAAATTACACAGTTTAGATCATGCTTGTCCACTCACACAAACTAAATGGTTTAAATGCATACATACAACACAAAGCATATGTTTTTTTATGAAAAGCAAGTAAATTAAGAGTTTAAGCCTCACTTGTCTTATAACCGGTACACAAACCTCTCTTGAAACGCCAGTATCTCTTCAAACAATATCCAATGGCCTCAATCTATTCAAAGCATAAATAACGGGTTTAAATTAGTCTAGAAAAACTAATCCCATAATTTTAGGACACCTCGAATTCAAGTCCAATAATTGACATGCTATTAGTCGACTAATCCCTTTAATCACTCACGTATTCAAAAATCAAAACGCATTGGTAAAAATATTTTCTCAGCACAATATTGTAGAGAGTCTGTCTCATTAACCTTCCTATACCAACACATTAATTATAATTTAGTAATACTCAGAGGCGGATCCAGGATTTTAAGACGGCGGGGGTATCATTATCTTAACATAAATGCCAACAAAATTTTTTATGACGACTGAGGGATAATATCATGTCGGATCAGTCACTAATAGCGTAACAGTGGCGAAAATACAAATATATAGGTCAAATATGTGTAATAAATAAAATTTAACACAGTGAAACAAATGAAAGAGATAGCTCAGTGGCTAAGGCTGTGCAACATGTGGTGACAGTGCAGCTTTGAATCTGGGCGAGCTCATTTTACGCTTATTGTTTTCCTAAAAATAAAAAATAATTAAAAGTGACATTCGGGTTCGATCCGGGGTGACATGTAAGGGAAGCAACTGTTACAACGAATGTGCCCCAAAGACACTTTCATTTATTAAAGTGCACAATTAAATATATACTATTTTTTCAAAATATATATATATACATAATTCTTTTTGAAGGACGTGCACTCCCACCCTTCCATATGGATCCGCCTCTGATAATACTAGTCCAACATATTTGCAGAAGCCCAACGTATTCCCTGTCCAATTAAAGTAGAACTAAAATCTTGAGAAGTTTTGTCCAATATAAAAATACTATTGTTGTTCCCAAAGCCTATTCAACACCATCAGTGCGCCATAATCATTTTGTCTCCCAAAAGATAATTCTTTGCATATTATGTGATAAAGGATGAAAAATTTTATGGTGTAAGACGAAATTTTTTATGACGGGTGAGGCATGCCATATCATAAAAAGTTTTTATGATGGGTGAGGGTTTCATTAATTTACAATTGGTGATCCCATTTCATGACTAACTTTTCCTTCACTGTTTAAACACCACCCTCCCAATCCCACCGATAACTTTCACCTACACACTTACTCATCCCCATTTGGCAAAAGCTTGACAAAACGCACTATTTATTTTTTAGTTTGCTTAGACATCTCAGTTAATTGCACAAATCTAAACAACACGCTAAGAGACTGTGGAAGAATTACTAATTTCCTGAAATTTGTATTTCCGTAATTAATTAATGAAAGTCATTTAAGATGAAAAAGGATAATGATAAGTATAAGAATGCTGAATTTATTGTTAAGTATAAGTTATATTTGAGCAAGAATATGCCAATGCAATGCACCGCAGTACCATTGTATGTAGAGGCGAATGTAATTTCTGATATGGGATTTCTTTTAACTCAGTATATTTTACGCGAAATATAAATTTATATGTAATAGTTAACTAAAAAATTACAACAAATAGTCAATATAAACTCATAATTTCCAATATATAATAATTACAATACTGAGAATCATAAAATGTGAATGCATAAAACTTAAATCTTATATCCACCACTAATTATACCAAGCATCAAGTGGATAAAATTAATATATGCAAGAATATTAAAAAAAATGTGTGAAAGAAAAACTTATAAGAAGCACACCTATTAGGTGGCAAACAATACTTGTATGAGATTCCTCTCATATTTTACCAAGTGTCCCACTTGAAAAAAAAAAAAAAGGGTCCAAAGTCCCAGCTGCCCTATATCTCTCTCTATTTCTTTCTTTTTCCAAATGTTTTGGTCCAGCTGCTTTCCAAATTTTGTTTCTTCTTTATTTTATTTTCCTTACAAAGATGCTTTATTTATTTACTCAAAAAATGTGTTTCTTCCCCATTTTAATATTTTCATTCACGGAAAATCCTTAATATTTCTCGCCTAAATCTCTTATTTCTAACATACTTACACTATAAAATTAATTCGTTCTCTCGTTCTTCTCTAAGTAACTCCATCCAAAGACACTTAAAATCCATCAAATACTCTCCCGAAAAAGAAAAAAAAAACATAATGAAAAGAGCAGCGGTAAACCCAACAAATAATTACGTAAGTGTAAGTACTGTTGTCATAACCCAGAAATGAAAAGAAGTCATAAACACCTACATAAAAAACATACACCTTCCACCTCAATTTATGTGATTTTTTTTTTCAAGATTTAAATTATGTGAACTTTGAGAAAGTTTTTAGAATGTATTTTTTCATCATATTAATATGAAAATTTTTGCAACTTATAGAGTAGTACTTTTCATGAAGCTTTTGAATATCTAAATTTTAATTTTAAATATTGAGTTGATCTATAGGTCGTTTCGAAGATTAATTAAATTAACTTTCGATAAGAAAAAACTATCACATAAATTGAGACAGATAAATGAAAGATGCTCCATCTAGATTAGTTTTGATCATGGGTTTTTCTTTCACACATTTTTTTTTTTATATTCTTGCATATATCAATTTTATCCACTTGATGCTTGGTATAATTAGTGGTGGATATAAGATTTAAGTTTTATGCATTCACATTTTAAGGTTCTCAGTATTGTAATTATTATATATTGGAAATTATGAGTTTATATCTACTATTTGTTGCAATGTTTTAGTTAACTATTACATATAAATTTATACTTCGCGTAAAATATACTGAGTTAAAAGAAATCCCATATCAGAAGCTACATCCGCCTCTGCGTACAATGGTACTGCGTGAATTGCGCTGGCATATTCTCGCTCAAATATAACTTATACTTAACAATAAATTCAGCATTCTTAACAATAAATTCAACATTCTTATTCTTATCATTATCCTTTTTCATCTTAAAATGACTTTCATTAATTAATTAAGGAAATACAAATTTCACGAAATTAGTAATTCTTCCACAGTCTCTTAGCGTGTTGTTTAGATTTGTGCAATTAACTGAGATGTATAAACAAACTAAAAAATAAATAGTGTGTTTTTTCAAGCTTTTGCCAAATGGAGATGAGTAAGGCGTGTTGGTATAAGTTATAGGTAGGATTGGGAGGGTGGCCGGAAGAAGGGGTGGTGGGTAAAGAGAGAAGGAAAAGTTAGTAATCAAATGGGACCACATGGGGCGGTCTCCATGATATTTGTGGCCTAAAGCCAAACTCTAATGCGTGGCCTTCTACTTAAATTAACTATATATATATATATATATATATATATGATTGTTTGAAATTTATTTTTTTAACTTTTTGAGATGTAAAGTTATTAATAATTTTATTATAATATTTTTTTTATGCCAACAAGTTTTGACTTTTTCTTTGAAATTATGTAGGATAATGAGAAACTAACACACTAAAAGTAAAAGTGAGGCCCCATATGTAAATATCAATCATCTAAAAGTAAAGGAAATGTTGTCATCCCTTTTTCTATACAAAAAGCCTTGGAGTTCTCTTTAAAAATAATTAAATAAAGAAGAGTAACACATAATTAAAAAAATTAATAACAAAAGCGGGGCCCTATAATTATGGGGCCAAAGGCATATGCCTTAGTGGCCTTACATTGGAGCCGCCCCTGGGACCACAATGCGCACTTGTCAATTAATAAAACTCTCACACAATTATAGCATGACGTGCCTCACACATCATACATTCTCCTCAATTAATGAAGTATAACTATAGAATTTCTAGAACAGAGCCTATGCTAATTTCCTGTCTATGATGAAATAAGCAACAAGAAAAGGTTAGGACTCAAAAATACAGATTGATGACTGTGGGGTGGCATATTGATTTGACTCGCCTCCACTTCTCATCTAATTCTTTTCCTTTACGGAGCAAGCCAAGTGAAAAAGAGGATGAATTTAGTGCAATACCTGAATGCGATAGTAGGAAATTCTACTCCTCCTCACTCTCAGTTAATGTTGCCAAAACCCTCGCTTGATGTTACGATGATACCTCCTCAATACCAGAAATCTTCCAATCCCTAATCATCTCTCAAGACGTGGTCTGCAATTTGGGGTGAATTGGCCCACTCCTTTCCTTTTAAAATATTTAAGTCCTTAATTATTCAGTCTATGTAAAGTGATATTAGCCCACTGTTCACTAATTAATTGACTACCCCAAACTATATATGTACTGCTACTAATACTTTCAACAAAATAAATAAATATAAGCATATGGTGTGACTATATTCCATATTACCCGCTCCGATATGAATTCTGTTAAAGTTAGTAAGTTATAATTAAGGGAATAACTTTAAAATCCACTTGAGAATAAAAATATCGGGTCGTTACAATTTAGAAACTCTTCAAGAGCTCAATAATATTCAAGTCATCAACTTGCACAACAATATGAAAGATTTTGATTATCATAAAGAGACAAGTGTAAACAAAGTAATCTTTGTATCCTTCGTCAATGAATATTCATTAAGGCAATTCGAGTACACCAGTCTTGATTCATTCAATCCATTTAAGGATTATAAACAAGTTTTTCAAGAACTTGTATATGCTTCAGGCATTTTGAATCATTTAGAAATTTTCATATAAATTTTGTCAAGTAAGCCATATAGGCTGTGGGAACTTTCATTTAGTATTTAAATGACGTGACATCTTTAGATGCCTGGGTTGCAGGTCTAATAACTTTACGCTTATCAAGATGCATCATTTCACTTGGTAATTATTCTACGTCAGCATGTCTTAATAGACGTAGAACTTAGATCATCATAATCTTTTATAACATTGCGCTATATTATATCAAAGATATCGTCGACGAGATACCATTTATATCGGCTCGCAATTCGACATAACTTACTGAGATCTCATTACTTCATTATTTTCAGGTACCTGAACCTCTCATGAGGTTTCATGAAGTGTTATGTCGTAGGCTCTTCAAGAGCACATTGCCTCTTTATTATGACCATTATGATCATTTGTGCCTCTCCTTTTTTAAAATTATTGTATTTGAAACCGATTGGTCTACCACACTTCATGCATGTCGTAGACTCTGTCCTTCGGGGACATTAATTTTAATAGGAGCATTTTGCAGCTGAAATATAAAATTACTTAGTTCAGCAAATGTTTCTAGCATTTGACTTGAATTATTTTTTGAATGAGGATCGTACTGATGATAATTTACAACATATTTCTTAGTTGCTTATTATCTCCCCCTCATATTAGAGAAACTAACACATATCCCTGAATCTTCTTCAGGAAATCCATCTATATGTATCGTGGTGGATTAATTAATTATATACCGCACACCAAAACTTATTAGATGCACAATCATCCGGTTCCTGACCCTAAGCCAATTGAAAGGGGGGAAATTAATCATAATTTAGTGATCTGATGTATACAAGTGTTGTTGTATGCAATATACCATATCTCAAAACAACACCTGAAGCTTTGTTCTCATAAGCAATGGTTTAGCCATTTATTAGAGGCATTCAAAAACAAACCAACTTTCGTATAAATCAGCATTATCAAAATGAATTGTCTTGATTACATAATCTGGAAATTGTGCTATTAACTCAATTTATATTGAGCAATCAACTCTGCACATGTCAAACTATAGGTTGACAATAAACGCACATGTGATCATGTCATAGATGTATCTATTTAAGGCATCACATGGCAGGTGAACGGGCCCATATTCACCTTCGATATTCTTCAGAATTTAGGGGATTCAATCCTAACATTAGCCGGTATAATTAACTTTTCATGAGAACAAGAAACACAAAGAAATTATTAAAGAATCTTCTAGTTCTTCAATATATGCGTAATACTCAATATGCACATCATATTTAAATTGGATGGCAAAATTGCTCATGCCAACTGATAGAATTATTTATACTAGTAAAATTCAACTTTACACATGTGCTATTAGTTTTGTGAACTTTTGATTTACTATTGCATAAGATTTAATATCAATAAACTTCTGGTTTATTGTGGCATATGATCTTATTATGCTCAGGTAACGTTTCACATACGTATTTCTTACCCGTTGTTTGGAGATATTTAATCTTCCAATCATTTGTAGTCTCAATATGATAATAATTTTTATTGTCAATAAACTTCAGGTTTACTACAATTTGTGTTCCGATGTACCAATTACGATCTAGGATGAATGGTGCTATCATTTATAACCTCTTCAGGACACTTTAATTTATACCATAATAAGATATTATGTGGGCACTACTAGTCATGTCATGATTCTTGTAAACAAATAATTAGCTCTTCTGGAGCCCTTGGAAGATATATTTATATTATCAAATATTGCTTAGATACGGCTTGTATCATGAAAGAAAATTTGGTTAGACACACCACTGGTGTCATTAAAGAAAACAACAATCAAATGAAAATTTAAGGACAATTTTATTTTATAAAGTATAAAAAGTAAACGTTAAGTTCTAAACTTCAGTATTTCAAATATCTCCTTCAAGGAGATTAGCCGTTAACATCTAATATTTTGCATCAAATCGGGAACCACATAGTAATCACATCCTTCAGGAAAAGATACATTAATTGTTATATCCTTCGAGAATATCACTAACAACTAACCATAATGTATCAATGTGGTTATAGTAGAAACATTCTACTCCGATTTCTTTTGCCTTGGAATGATACTTAATAAAATTATTCGTGATGTTCTACGTACGACAGGTACGTGTTGCAATGACTTTTATACTACATGTATTTTCTTTGTTATTTTATCTCTCCAAGAGGTAGGTTGTGGTATTTCTTCATCTTCTTCGGGGAGTGAAACCAGATTATTTGAATGTGCTTGATACACGATGTTCATCTGTAGTTCATTATTTTAATCAAGCACAAAAAGACATTGCTTCAGAATATTTCTCACATATTTTACCAATTCTTTCTGCTTCAGGAGTAAAGTTTAAAGTTTTACTACTTCGGGAGTAAAGTCCAAAGATATACTACTTCGAGAGCGAATTTCAAGGTCTTACTACTTGAGGAGTAAATTTCAAGATTCTACTACTTTGGAGTAGATTTTAGAGTCTTACTATTTCGGGAAGAGATTTCAGAGTATTTACTAAATTTCTGAGTTTCTACTAGTTTGGGAGTAGATTTCAGAGCTCTATTATTCAAGAGTATAGTTCAAAGTCTTACTACTTTGGGAGTAGGTCTCAAAATTTACTACTTCCGGAGTAGAGTTCAAATTTCTACTTCTTTCAAAGTTCTACTACTACCGGAGTAGAGTTCAAAGTTCTACTACTTCGGGTGTAGAGTTCAAATCTTGCTACTTTGGGAGCAGATTTCTGAGTTTGCTACTTCGGAAGCAGATTTTTGAGTTTATTACATCGAGAATAAAGCGTAGAATATTTAAAATATTTTTTTCTCAATTATTCTACCTCTTTTGGAGATGAGTCGCGATAACTTCACAACCAAACGCACGTCCATATTTCTAAGCTTTACCAAATACTGTCACATTCACTTCAGGGAGCTGATTCGTATTTGTAACATTTATCAAACATTCTCATTCTTCAATAACGAAACGCATCTTATCACACCTTAAGCATATCAAATTATGATAGCTTATGACCTTTTTTTAAGATATTGCTACTCACGAGCAAAACAAGACATAAACAAAATATAGAGAATTTTTCTCTAATGTATCTTCAGTTGTAATCACAATAAGCGTATAAAAATATTACCACTTCTGATAGTTATAATATAATTTAGCCATAGCAGAACTTAATTAGAAACTATTTCTATTATTGGTGTCCATATATTGCTTGCTAACTCTACCAGATTATGAAAAATATTGAATTGCTTAACTTGTAGTAATATAAGCAATAACCCCTACTAGACTTTCTTTGAGGTATACAACAATAAATTTAAGCGATAGAAAAATACTTACCTTTAAGGCGAGCAAATAAATTATAAATCCAAAGTTCAAACCTTCTCTCGGTAAAAGTTTTCGTGGAGACAGAGTACCGACCAATAGCATACGCCAAACAACTCGTCAATTTTGAATTACTGGAATCCAACTCAGTAGTAGAGTCACATGCTGATAACGTGTTATAAACTATATAATTGCAAATAAATAAGAGAAGCAAATCAACATCTTTCACTACTAAAAAAACGAGAAAAACCGACGACGAAAATCGACGGACCGTGTCGGTTTTTAATGAAACCGACGGGAAACGACCATTTACGGTCCGTCGGTTTAAATAGCCTCGCTTTTTGGAAACTGACGGACAACGACGGTTTTTTCCGACGGACAGCGTCGGTTACGTGGTCCGTCGGGTTTTATCCAATAATTTAAAAAAAAAATTAAAAAAACCGACGGACTGAGTCGGTTTTTTAATTTCTGATTTTTGATCTTATATAAAAACAATATATATTTTATGAAAAAACCGACGCACTGCGTCCGTTTTTTTTTTAATATAAATAAAAAACCGACACAGTGCGTCGGTTTTTTCATAAAATTTAAGAATTTATTTCCAGAAAACCGACGGACTGAGTCGGTTTTCTGGAAAATTTCCTGCATGCAATTCATGCATTTTCTGCAGCCACACCTGCACAGAAACCAATACCAAACGCTGCTCAAAACTAGCATTAAAATGCTCCAAATCAATTCTAAAAGAGCTACAATACATAAAATCACCCTAAGTAATAATAAAACACATCAAACGCTATCTAAACACATCAAATACGATCTAAATAGACCTTCGAAGTTCAGAAATATTTAAATGTCCAACCAAAAGTACCATTAACTAGTTTTAACATAAGTCCATTATTAAATCCAAACTACTACAACTGATCATCCGGTGTCCGGGCTACGTAATCACCGTCATCATCATCTTCTGGGTCGGAGGGGGCGGGAGAAGGGGGCACACCAAATTGTCCACATGCAATGTGGCTTTTAACTTGTGCCATGAGCGATTCAAGGCTCGCTTTCATGGTGTTACTTTCCTCAAATCTTTTTGCCTCAGTCTCAGCTAATTTCCTATTAAGTTTAGCAATTTGTTGCGCCATAGCTGCGACATGAACACTATCAACTCCCTCGGCTTGTCGAGAAGACCCTTCACCTCGCAATCCTGACCGAAGGCGACTTAAGTTGTTCCTTGGGCCTAGACCGTACGCTCTACCCTTTTGTACTCCCCCAACTGCTCTACACCACAAATCTATCTCTAATTCCGGTGGAGGACGGCTTGGATGCTCAGGCTGAATTTGGCTGTACTGGTTCACATTATCCATAAATTGCGTCTATATATTAAAAAATGAAACTTAGTATATAACGAATATATCATAATTAAACTTATATATAATTACTTAAATAATAAAATTATCACTTACATAGAAATTACGAGCCTTGTCCTCAACCCATACGGTCGGATCCGACTCCTGCTTCTTCTTTTTTGTGTGGGTCTTTAGAATAGCTGATCCTGAGTTGGCATCTGTCCCGTAGCTTTTTTCTGCAAAAAAAAAAAAAATTTAAACATAAAATTAATAACTCAATAATGATATATTGATCGTAGGTAACTTTAAAAGTATAAAATTACTTACCATTGTCCTAGCCACGTGCCCCTGAGTTCTTGCACCCGCAGTGTGCAAAGAGCCACCTTTCTGGGATGCACGGGCAGCCTTTGCCTGCTCAGACTTCAGCGTTTAGCCATTGGGGCATCTTCATATACCTTCTAGCCCTCGAAAACCAATTAGATAACCTTGCACTCCCCTTCCTGTCAAAGTTTGCAGCAACCCTATCATTGTCCATTGGATCCCATGTACAATACATCTGCAAATCAAATAGCTAATGTTAGATGATTTATCTAAAAAGTAAATTCAAGTTATGAAATGTTTAGTAAGATGCATACATTAAACTCTCTAAACATATCCTGTCGAGTATCATATGGGATTTCACCCCATGAAGTATAAAAATGATTGCCATAAAGCCTCCGAATAACATCCAGCAAGACTTTTGTAGTGTCGTGATCTGGATAGAACCTGCAGTTAAAGAATTTAACGCATATTAGATTAAGATGAAAAAAAAACTTTAGGAAAACTTAATAAAAGACAATATTACCCAGCTCCCTCAGGCACAATGAAAATTCGACCCATCGCATCTCTATCTCCCGGATGTAAACCATGATATATCGGTGCCTGTATAGGAGCCGGTGCAGGTGCAGGAGCAGGAGCAGGTGCACGTGCAGGTGCAGGAGGTCGAAGATGGGTCTGAGACTGGTTGGATGGCAGTGACTCAGGCTCAGAGCTGCTATCTCTAAGGCGCAAATTAGATACACTTGGAGGTGTACCATTTGGAGAAGGAGAAGGAGACAAAGTGGCCGATATGCTAGGAGATCTGCCACGTGGTGGGCAATACATAGGTATAGGTATAGAAGTAGGATAGGTAAATGATGCCGGCTGAGGTGGTGTCGGCTGAAAGACCCACTGACCAGACTGGGCCTGTATAGAAGAGCCAGGCATAAAAAAAAAGAGGCAGACTAGATTGCATATGTGGAGCGGACGGAATGGACTGACTGCTAGTAGCTGTAGGATCTATAGGTCTCTTATCTTTTCTCTTACTAGTACCTCCAGCTCTACTTCTACCTTTACTTCTACCTCTACCTTCATCACTACCACCTGATGACATCTGCATACATAAAATTAATAACTCAATAATGATATATTGATCGTAGCCAAAAATTTAACAAGTATAGAATTGTATTATTATCAAGTAAACGATTACTATTATTCATATTATACATCCACATACGGTCCATCTACAAAAATATACCCATAAATTATTGAGGTTATAGAAATATATTATAACTTAAGAATTCTAACTTAAAATATAACTTAAGACAACACAATCCCAACCACTTCTAACTTTGAATTCTCAATAACAATTCTAACTTTAATAATTTAAAAATTCTAACTTTAATATAATTTTGAAAAGCACAATCCCAACCAATTCTAACTTTGAATTCTCAATAACAATTCTAACTTTAATAACTTATGGATTCTAACTTTAATTCTAAAAATTGAAAAGTAAATCTAGTCAAATAAAGTCTACATTTTAGTTTTGAGGTTATAGAAATATTATAACTTAATAATTCTAACATAACTTAATAATTCTAACTTTGAAAAGCACAATTTCAACCAATTCTAAAAATTGAAAAGTAAATCTAGAGAAATAAAATCTACATTTTAGTATTGAGGTTATAGAAATACTATAACTTAACAATTCTAACTTTGAAAAGCACAATGTCAACTAATTATAATTTGGAATGATCAATAACAATTCTAATAACTTATGGAATTCTAACAAAAAACACAATCCAACAAAAAAAAAAAAAACTAGTCAAATAATTAAAGTATACATTTTTGCACATATTCAACATCAATAATATTACAAAGAATGATAACTAAGCTAACACAAATACATTGGCAAAGAACATGAAATATAGCACAATCTCAAGCAAAAAAAAAAAAAAAATGACAAGTAAACTAGTCAAATAAAGTTTATATTTTTTCACAAATTCAACATTAATAACATTGCAAATGATGTTTACCAAAGCAAAATAGATTAGCATTAGGCCTAAAATCTACAAATAAAACTAAAATTGAAAGAATTTTAAAAGCCCTAATTTAAGAGAAACTAACCTCAATTAATTAACTTCAAAACGGGTCTGGGGTTGGTGGGGATGGGCTGCGCAGGCAGCGACGCTGGGCTGGGCGGAGGGGAGGGGGGCGGCGGGTAGGGTTTGAGGGGAATGGGAATTTTAATTTGGAAGAGGAGAAGAAATGGGTATAAAACCCGTCTGCCATGTTTTTAAAGAAAAACCGACGGACAAAACTGACCCTGTCCGTCGGTTTTTCCCGCACGTTTGACCAGATTTGACCCAAAAATTTTAAAAAAAATATTGAAAACCGACCATGTCCGTCGGTTTCCTAAATTTTTTTTTAATTATTTTTTTAAAAAACAAATTGAATTGCATATTATTTAAAATATTTTTTAAAAATAAAACCGACGTTGTCCGTCGGTTTTATATTAATTTTTTTTTTACTAAAACCGACGTTCGACGTCGGTTTTTTTTTGCGGATATATATTTTTAAAATTCTGCCAAAAAAACCGATGTCGTCCGTCGGTTTTCTAATTAAAATAATTAAAAAAAATTAGAAATGTAAAAAACCGACGCAGGGAGTCGGTTGTCCGTCGATTTTTGGCAGTTTTTTAGTAGTGTTTGTAGAGTGAGGGAGATATTGTATTATCACTTTTCTTGGTGTTACAAATGAGAAGGCAAAACTCCTTATTTATAGAAGAGTTTTGCCTCTCAACCTACAATGTATACAACTTGTACAAGTTGCTCTACAACTTGGACACAACTTGGCATAACTAAGATACAACTTGCAAGTGCGTTGTATTTATCACTTTAAGTCAAGTGGTACATTTACACTTCTACTTATATAATCATTAATAATATATCCAAAATACAACTAGACAAAATGGTTTATAACAAGATTTTATTTTTTCCTTTTGGTAGATCCATAAAATCGGTAGAGAGAAAGGAGGAAAAATATTTTATTTTTCGGAATCAATATCCTCCACCTTAGTAGTGTATAAAGTGGATACCTAATGAAGGTTTTTAAGTTTTAGTTTACCCACCACCCTTACTTAAAAATTTAAAATGTTTTCGCTTAATCTGGTGCGACTCGAACTTTTAACTTATTAGTTAGTGATGAAAGTACTCTACCACTAAACAAACCTCACACGTAAATAAATCCTAGATCCATTATTAGGTGATCTGTACTGATACGAACCAACTAACAAGACCAGGTACTTCAACTTATGACAATCATCCCAATCAAGCGGTCATGTTTGTCAATCATCAAACTTATATTTCAAAATATATTTGCTTCTACAAAATATTTTTATGTAATACAAATGAAATCTGATGTTGTTTTTCAGGTTAAAATGTCTTTGTGTTTTCTTTAGAAAAGTGATTTATATAATTTAAATTTAGAGCAAATAGTTATCACCTTTAGTTTATGGTTTTCATTTGTTTTTTATTTTTTGTTTTTTTTCCTGCTTCCATATACTAGTTTCCCTACATATATGCATATAGAAGTAGGGGGGCATGGTATGGTATATACCTATTACAATACTGCAACTATAATTTTTTGTACCGTGGTTTTGGTATTATAGTATTTGGTACGGTATTTGGTATGCATTTTTAAAAAGTTCGGTATTCGGTATTTATAAATAATATACCGAAATACCGAATACCATACCGAAGTATATAGTTACATATACAAGTTATATATATATTATAGTATTTTAATACTAACAAATATATAAACTAGTATTAGTACAATATTAATTGTTTAAACGTTGGAATTTTGATTAATCTATGTTAATTGAAATGCCCTTTTGTGTAATTGATGTACAAAGGGGATTAATTGTGCTTCTTTTGAATATATTTACATGTGTAAGGTGTTAGTACAATATAATTGAGACGTTTCTTGAATAGCCGAAGTCATAATTATTTATTATATAAGTATATGTAGGTCGAAGTCAAACAAACTATGGTTACCAATTTACCGTACCGAAAAATACCGAAACCGAACTTAAAAATACCAAACCATACCGAATTAATTTGGTATGATAATGGTATAGTATTTTTAAAAACCGAAAACCGAAATTACTATACCGAACTTTTCAATACCGTACCATGCTCACCCCTATATAGAAGGGTATTGGTCATTATAGTGGTCCTACCAGGTGCCAATTCGAATTAGTCAAGCCAGTAAATTTCAGATACCGAATATCTGAAGAAACAAAAGAAGGCTTTGGTGATCTAAAAAAAGATGAAAAAAATAAAATTATACAATACATTCCCATAATTAATATATAGGAACAAAAACTCAGCAATTAGTTAAGTATAAATTTGTTTCCTAATCCCTGAAACCACCAGTAACCAACAAATTTTCGAGTCGAGAAAAATAAATAATTAAGACAGGAAAATTGAGTAACAAAATGTAGTATTTGATTTCAAGAATGTTGAGTGTTACAATCTCTTTATAATCCTCTGATTCTCCAACAATAACATAAACTATGTTGAACTTGAATTTGATTTAGATTCAAGGTCCTGAGTAGCTTGATCTTAAATCTTCATCTTTGAATTTGGACTTGGATTATTTGCCACGAACAAGTAACTTGAACGCCTTGATATTTGTCTTCGTTCTTAATCTTCAACTTGGACTTGAACTTGATTGCTTGAACTTGTAGCTTATAGATAAATATATGGTATTTGATCCACGAGCTCTCTTAGCTCCTTGCTCTTAATTCCTCCCCTGTGAGTTATGAGGACCCCTATTTATAATTTTTGGGGAGGTGTAGCTCTGTGATTTGATTAGTCGGTTTGAACTAACCAATCACATTCATCCGGTGACAAGCTCCAATTTAATTGGCCAGAGCATGTCATCCGTACACTTGACATGATTTAATTGGCTCATTAATTTGACTTGGGCTATTAAAGTGGGCTCATCATTTGGAGCCCAATTAAATGGACTAGCCCAGAGCTTTTAAAGCTGGATGACATTATTCGGACTATTTTCTTGAATTTAATATAGTCCAATTAATTTATGGATTTAAATTCATTAAAATTTAAATGACTATAAATGCCCCTACTTCAAGACTTGTCGAGATATATGACTTGTCGGACCTTTAAAGAAGAGACTTGAAGTAGTAATTTAATTGCACATTTGAGCTGTTGAGTCGAATTGCTGCCAAACTTAATATATGCCAAACATCTTTCATTTTCTTTGGAAACTATACGTACATACGAACACATATTATGTATTCATTGACTCGAGTACGGATAAGGTTTTCCCATATTTAATTTTCCATTCTCTTGCATGACTTTACGTCCAAACAGGTCATAACAAAGTAAAAACCAAACTATTACTACATATATTCCAGGCATGTCATCTAATTAAAACAGAATTTGCAATCTACGTGGCACGATCTTGCCTTAATAAAAGCATCTGCCCATATATTAATTAAATATGGGAGAATCACACTTGCAAATGTCTCCAGCTTGTTTCACCAACCTCAACTTCACGTTATTTTCTTCTAGTGTATGTTTTAGTTGGATAAGGATTCCATCTTCTTCTATATATCTTAATCCAATTTATTGAGTTCCCAGCTTGGTAATTCTTTTGACGTCCGTGTCCTATTAAGAGTCAACTGCTTTACAAGACAACTATTACTACAAATAGAGTCAACTGCTTTACAAGACAACTATTACTACAAATAGAGCTCAAATCCACCCTCAACCTCATCTCCAAACGAAGGATTAGTTTTATGGAGACGTCCGAGTCCGCATGGGTACACCATTCTTAATTTGCCTGCCTGCCTGCGGAGCTCAATTTCTAGTCCTAAAAATCTTAAACTTCTTTGAGTTGCAGGCAGTTTGCAGCTAACTATTTCTGTTTCCGAGGCTTTGCTTTGCAGATTTGTTCTTTAGCAGCTTCTTCTGGTTAACCAGTACTGTTGATATCTACTCTACTTTTTATTTCTTCTAGATACCAGAGACTTCAAGTGTTAATATTCCTTCCGTTAGCGTGGTTGTTGTGTAGTTCCTGTCACTTTTTAATCTCCGTTTGCCGTTGTTGGTTTCTGAATATTTGGAGCTGCTGAACGTAGGTAAATGCTCGTTGCGATCCACTTATTTTCAGACGTCGCCTACCCAAACAGAGTATGTGTCGGAAACCCAAGCTTGAATTACGATCAATGGAGTTTCTTCACCGCCTCAAAACACATGAAGAAGTTGCAGGTTTCATCAAAGTAATGGTTGCCAATGCTCTGAAGTTTCACGCTGTGGGTCTTTAAAAGGATCTTGGATTCTATTCTCATGTAAGATTTTTTTTTTTTTTTTTTTGCACCCTTAAAGTTTCAACCAGTCTGCCGCTTGTTCCTCTGCCAGGGACGGACCTACAATGTAGGCTCCGAGTGCTCAAGAACCCATTGACGGCGACTCAAAATGTGTATAGTTAGACGGTAAATATTGAAAAACTGTTATAATGAACTATTGAGCACCCATAAACGAATGGGTGCTTTGGTTCTAAAGCTCATAGTTTGGCGCTCAGCATCTGAAAACCGAGGGTTCGATTCGCGGCTGAAGCATTTCTTTAGGAGTTTTACTACTACTTCATATACTTCCCTTTCTCTTCTTTTTTCTTTCTTTTCATTCTTGATTTTTTTTTTTTTTTATTAAATGGTAACATTTCAATCTTGACTATTTCCTGGCCATTTCTTTTAGTTTATTTTCTTCCCTTTTTCTATTTTCGATATCTCATTCATTATGACAAAAAGCTTTAGATTTTAGAATACTTTAGAGCGTAAAATATTTGCAATCAGTGTCTTCAAAATATAAAGTCATTGAGTCTTAGTGACTAGAAGACAGTCTTTTTCTAAAATAAAAAAAGTAATAATATTAACCGTAGTTTGCTTAATCTAACTTGTGACTAGAAGTCTTTTTCGTAATAATATTTAATTGTCATTTTCTCATTAGCTTTTTAAATTTTCACATTTAAATAATTATGCATTTATATTGAAAAAGTGAGCACCCACGATCTTAAAATCCTGGGTCTGCCACTGCCTCTGCGACTCTTCTAACTACTCGATTGGTAGCAAAGAAGCCTCTTAAAATGGTAGCAAATTTATTTTTTTACTTCGTCGGAGATTGGGGAGACTTTCGTATGTTAAAAGTTCAACATGAAGAATTACTCCTTATAGTTGAAGGCATATTATTCCGTTCAGGTGAAGGATTTATATCCCCGTAGTGAAGAGCTTATTACTCCGTCCGAGTCCGAGACGAACAATACTCCGTCTGAAGTGGAGAATTTATTGCACAGCTCGAGGCGAAGAATTTATTCTTCCGTCCGAGGTGAAGAATTTATTATTCCGTCCGAGATGAATAATTTATTATTCGGTCCGAGGTGAAAAATTTATCACGCTGTTCAAGGTGAAGAATTTATTACTCCATCGACGAAGAATTATTACTCCGTCCGAAACGAAGAATCATTACTCCATCCGAAGTGAAGTATTTATTACTCTGTTCGAGCCAAATACTTTATTTGTCCGAAGCAAGGCCATTACACCGTCTATGCTGAAGACTTTTACATATGTTCGAGGCAAATACCATTACACCGTCAAAGTCAAAGACCTTTTTTTTTTTTTTTTTTTTTTTCTGAATCAGAAGCAAGACCAATACACCGTCTATGCTAAGGACTTTTACTTTTTGTCTGAGGCGAAGATTATTACACCGTCTAAGTCAAAGGCCCTTTTTTTGGGATCCGAAGCAAGGCCAATACACCGTCTATGCTAAGGACTTTTACTTTTTTTCTGAGGCAAAGACCATTACACCGTCTAAGCCAAACACTTTACGTCGTTCGGGTCGAAGACTTTACACCGCGAAAAGGCTGGCTTAAGGTACAAAGGGACTAAAATTGTCCACCTTGAGACTGAAAATTTTGAGATCCTTTTAAGAATATATCCGCCAAAGGCCAGCTTAACGGAAAAGGAACTAAACTAGTCCACCTTAAGGCATGGAAATTAGATATTCATGTAAGGATAAATCTGTCTAAAGCCATCTTAAGGTGTAAAAGCACTAATCTAGTCCACCTTTTAAGGCATGAATATTTAAAAAATCCTCAGCTTGAGACTATACTTAGTGAACTTTGAAGACTTCAACTTGCAGACATGATGAATTTAAAACTTCAACTTGAAGACCGACAGATTTGACTACTTCAATTTGTAGACATGGTGGATTTAAAACTTCAACTTGAAAGCCTGTTGTATTTTAAGACTTCAACTTGCAGTCATGGTGAATTTAAAACTTCAACTTGAAGATGTGGCTTTGGACTTCAATTTGGAGAGTTGGCGAATTTGAGGACTTTAATTTGAAAATCGACGGATTTGCAGACTTCAACTTGCTGATTACTAAAAGTTACAGTCATCCCATTGGAGAAATCCATTTATCATGGATATTTTCCCCCATTAAACCATCAGTATTTGGTGAAGGTCTAAATTTCTATAAAAGGATGTTTATATATACGATCTGCATGTGCCTGGTTAGGCAGATTTCATTCTACCATACTTCACTCGAACAACGAATAGAGTGATGTATTTTTTTTAAAACTCATGAGACTGAGCTTAGAATAAAACTCTAAGTGGCCTACATACCTCAGTGAAGAAGATCAAGTCATACCGTAGTTCAAAAAAGTGAGTTTTTTTTTTTTTTTTTTAAGTCCTAACTTTTGCCTAGGCAGCCTCTTTCGAGATTTTCAACCTAGCGAACATTTGTTTTTTGGGCCGTGCACACTTTATACTCTTGCGGGTCAGGAGTTACATGCAGTTTATGCTCGTGCCTTAAGGAGTGTATTTCTTCTCTTCAAGGATAATATCTCTTCATGAATTTCCCATTGATAGGCCCAATCCGCAAGTCTTCTGAGTCAACAAGCTTGTAAGCGCCACTTGAGTATACTTCTTGCACAGCATATGGCCCATTCCATTTAGCAGAAAACTTGCTTCCAGATCGACGAAAAGTAATAATTGTCCTTCTTACAACAAGAACTTGGTCACCCACTTGGAATCATCTAAGATGAACCCTCTTATTGAAAGATCGAGATAGACGGGTTTGATAGCATTCCAGACTTTGTTGAGCTTCTAGCCTCTTTTCATCGAGAGCCTCCAATTCTTCAAGGCGTAACCTAACATTTTCTTCATTAGTGATTCTTTCTTGAATAGCAAGCCGCAATGATGGAATTTGTCGCTCAAGTGGAAAAAGTGCTTCAACCCCATAAACAAGCGAATAATAAGGAGTCGCTTGCGTTGGTGTGCGATAAGTAGTCCTATTTGCTCAAAAAGCTTCTTCCATCCTTTCATGACAATCTCTCTTCGATTTGGAGACGACTTTCTTCAACAAGTTGCAGAGTGTCTTGTTAAATGCTTCAGCGAGGCCATTGGCAGTGGCATGATACATAGAAGAATTACGTTGCTTGAAGCCAAAAGGGTCACAAATCTTAGTCATCAACTTGTTATCGAATGGCTTGCCATTGTCTGTCAATATATATCGAGGAATGCCTAAACGATAGATAATATTGACTAGGATGAAGTTTTCCACATTCCCCTTGTCACGACCCAGCCTCGTGGGCCATGACTAGTGTCCGAGCTGGACACTCATACGTACCTGTCAACATTATTTGGCCGATACTATAGGCCATCGACTAATTACATCGCATCATATTTACATATGCAAGCCGACGAGGCTGCCACTATACATGTTGCTATACTATGCAAGCCGACAAGGCTGCCATTACATATCAAAACATTACGCGAGCCGACAAGGCTGCCACTACGAAACAATAGCACAAGCAAGACGACAAAGCTGCTACAACAATATGACAATGTATGCAAGCCGGCAAGGCTGCTACAACGATAGAACACGCATAATGATCATATACACAACTGACCACATCGGAATGCAACCCACATACATGTCTACAGACCTCTAAGAGTATCAACAGTAACATATGACGGGACAGGGCCCCACCGTACCCCTGAATAGACACATATATACAACAGGAGAATCTGTACCAAAAAGCTAGGCTCCAGGACAAGGGAGCACTCCAAGATAGCTAACTAGGACTCCTAAGCTGGCGGGTTACCAATGTGAGCATCTGTACCTGCGAGCATGAACGCAGCCCCCCGAAGAAAGGGGGTCAGTACGGAATATGTACTGAACATTTAAAGCATAAATACAATAAACAAGATCATACTGAAGTGAGGAGTACAGAAAACCAGTACAATAACCAGAAAACCACAAGGCTTACCTTTGAATCATAAATCATGGTGTCAATATCAGACAACTCGTTATGAAACTTAATGTCACCATTAGAGAATCATCCTGTTCATATGTATATGTATAACGTGTCCCGGCCCTCTAGTGAGGGACTCGGTAAATAAAATCATATCATCATCATGTATATATATATAACGTGTCCCGGCCCTCTAGTGAGGGACTCGGTGAATAAGATCATCATGTGCCATCCTGGCCGCCATCCCCATATCATCATATCATCATGTCATCATATACATATATATAACGTGTCCCGGCCCTCTAGTGAGGGACTCGGTGAATAATGCAGTGGATCTGTGCACGAAAACATGTCCTGGCCCGGGACTCAGTGAAAGATGTATTGAGGCATGCACGAGCAGAGTAGTGAGAAACCATATGCAAATTAAATCATATCTGAGACTTAATAGAATAATCAAAACGAATCATCATTTGAAAACCAAGACAATAGTCATATCAAATACCTTTCGAATGTCGCTGTGGATTATATAAAAATAGAACCTCAAGGATTATATACATGTATCAAGACATAATAAAATAGTTTCTGGAAATCAAGAACATTAGCCATCCTAGTGGCTCTTTGAATATCATTATGAACTATATTAAATAACGTCTCAGAGATCATAGACAGGTATCAAATCAATACGAGACAGCTTATGAAAGTTAAGGACATTAGTCATTATAGAGCCTTTAGGAATAGAGACTTATACATACGATTATACTATACAACATATAGAAAGCTCGAGGGCAGTGGCTTAACTACTCTAAAAGCTCTAACATCAAGAAGTGAACAAGAATCATGAATCATATTCGGAACTTATGAATGGAATTACCCCAAAGCTCATGTCATTCATCACTTACGTCTAGGACATGCCAAAAGAAAGAAGGGACAGCTTTACATACCTCGTCGATTACTTACTCATCCTATGTCTCATTTCTTGAACCTGCAAGTCTATATCCCAAAGCGATATGCTTAAATCAGTCCGTAGGGATTAGCTTTAACTCACATTAACTTAACAAATGATTTAATGAATCCCCTGTATAATTCATTCCAACCAAACTTCATATCATTTCCGCGTCACAAATAAAGACTTCAACAATGTCATCACATAAATTCTATGGAAATAGAACAATAACTCACTTCATAACTCTATAGAATTCGGCCCACGTCTCACTAATCTCATACCATCTACAAATAATACCAAATATGCCAATAATTAAATTAGGATATTCTTTCAAACCAATCCTTAATTAATTAGAAATCTAACAATATTCGGGCAGCATCTTCTCTAAAAACATAATAATCCTCGTGATTCCAACTTAGCCAAAATATCAATCATTATACCAATAGCAACAATACCAATAATTTCATATCAACTAAAATTAAATTCATTCTTAAATTACCTCCAAAACATCCCACATGATAGTAATAACAATTTATCCGACTTCCCGCAATTAATTTCGTAGTTCCCGTCTCACAATTTAACTAGGACCCGGACGAATTTAAATATATCTAGTAGAGGAGAATTCTTACCTTATATTCCAAGAAATAATCTTCTTCCACCTTACTTCACTACGAAGAAAACCCGGATTCAACCATGCCAAAAACGGAACAACGAAATCGAAGCGGTGTGCAAAACCCGCTATGTGTCTTCGTGAGAGGGATTGTACTTTTCCTATTGGTATAGAAGAAATGTGCCTGCTGGTCCGTAAAAGAAATTTATGTGCTGGTACGTTTATTTTGGTGTGAAGATCTAGATTCACAGCCTATTGTTGAAGGAACCTATTCTAGCATTTCATTCCTATATCTAAATTGGAATGAACAGATAATGGAAATTTATGGAATCTCTTAATAAACTTACACATGTTGCCGTCTCAAAATACTTCTTTATCTATTCATGCAAATGAGTGGACACGTGCATACATGTACTAATAATATTTCTGCCACCTACCGTACATACTTGGACTATATCCACCTTATATTTATCCCATAATCTTCATAAATTCCTTGTCTCTAATACAAATCTCCATTTAATCAATTACACGCATAATTAATTTCTTGATCTCAATTTAACTTAAACATGGATCAATTTTAACACACTCGATATATTCATTATCATAATTATGTAGTAGAACTCTAGTCCATATCCTCTTTATACATACATAAATATTATTCCCAATCACTATTTTCACGCTTGTTAAGGCATAGTTTTTTTTTTTCAACTTCATTCCTTGTATACACCGGGTTCTTGGTTTTCATGCTTGAAAAGACCAAATCCTCCGGGATCGAGTAAATTTGCTCATGTTTGGCGGTTCAATTTCCTAGTCCAAAAATACGGGCTATTATAGGTTGGACCGTATTTCACTCAAATAAACGTTGAACCTTAATGAAAAATATTTTATCCAATTCACTTGACTTCTAATCCTTTCAATACATCTGTACCATCACTCTAACCACCTATGAGCTTGGGGGATAACCTTGCTTCCGTTACTAATGTCATTTAACTTGCACGCTTTCCAACGTACAAAAATACGAGATGTAACACTCCTTCCTTACTTCTTTAAGAGAAATAGCTTCAGCCCATTTCGAGAAGTAATCAATTGTAGCCAGAATGTATAAATGTCCCCCATAAGACTTCGACAATGGCCCAACAACATCCAAATCCCAAGCTTCAAATGGCCATGAAGCAACGGTCGAGTGCAATACTTCCGGTGGTTGATGTATGAAAATAGCATGGAATTGGCAAGATTACACCTTCGAGCGTAATACAAGAAATCCTTCACCATAGTTTACCAATAATACCCCATTCTTTTTATATGAAAAATGAAGTTTTGGCCCAGATTGATGCTCCCCGCATACTCCAGAATGTGCCTCCTGCATAGTTTGAACGGACTCATCTGCCCCTAAACAACATAAGAGTACTCCATTGAATGATCATCTGTAGAGTGTATTCTTATAGTAAAGGAAACGAGGGGCTTGCCGTCGGATTTCTGTCTTCCTTAGAAGATTTTCTGGCAATATCCCATAACATAAGTAATCAATTATTGGTTGTCGCCAATCTTTAATTTCAACCTCCGAAGTGGTAATGGCATGCTCAACTTCTTCTTCACATTCATTTGGTGGTGGTGCTACCATAGGCAAATGACGACTTGCATTTGATCAGGCGATACTAATACAGAAGCTAAAGCTGCTAATGCATTAGATTTTTTATTTTCCTTTATAGGAACATGTTGAATAGTCACCTCTCCAAGCCAACCCATCAATTTCTGAGCGTAGTTGCGATAAGGCAGAAACTCTGGCTTTTTGACCTCATAACTACCCAAAACTTGATTGATCACCAACTTGGAATCTCCGAAAACTTATAGTTGCAATTGTTTCATATCAACAGCCATTTCAAGCCCAAGTATGAATGCTTGATACTCAGCAACATTATTGGAGCAGTGTTGTGTTACAGTGAAGGAATATGGCAAGACTTCCCTATAAGAAGTGGGGCAAACACTACTCTAGCACCAGCTCCTTCACAATGGGCAGCGCCATCAAAGTACATCTTCCAAGGAGGCTGAATTTCTACAGCCATTGCATCTTCATCAGGTAGCTCATCGGATAGCTCCCAATCATTTGGAATTGGATGGTGGCCAAGAAGTCTGTTAGCACTTGTCCTTTTACCACTTTTTGAGGGACATACACAATTTCAAATTGTTGAAATTGGAGGTACCACCTTGCTAGCCGGTCACTTAGGACGGGTTTGGACATGACAAACTTGATAGGATTTGCTTTCGATACAAGTCGCACCACATGAGCTTGGAAGTAATGCTTCGTCTTATGAATTGATAATACCAGTGCCATACATAACTTCTCAATAGGAGAATATTTCATCTCATTCTGTGTCATCATCCTACTCAAGTAATAAAGGGCATTTTCTTTCCCTTCATTATTTTTTTAGGCTAGAAATGCTCCTACTGATCTTTCTTCCGCTGCAATAGATAATATCAATGGTTTTCTAAGTATGGGGCCTATAAGTACTGGAGGCTTCATCAAATAAGATTTGATGCTCTCAAAAGCATTTGTGCAAGCTTGGTCCCATTCAAAAGGAACATTTTTCTTCATAAGACGACTGAATGGTTGACATCTGCCAGCTAGATATGAAATGATCCTCTTGAGGTACGCGAGTTTTCCTTGCAAGCTTTTTAACTCATGGACATCTTTAGGCTCGAGCATTTTCAAAATCGCATCTACCTTAGATTAATCAATTTTGATCCCTAGCTGTCGAACAATAAAGCTGGGGAACTTTCAAGAAGAAACTCCAAAGACGCACTTCAAAGGATTCATTTTGAGTTGGTATCGTCAAAGCCGTTCGAACACCATTCCCAAATCTTTCAAGTGGTCATCTCTCTCCCTTGATTTCACCAGCAAGTCATCAACATAACACTCGGCGTTTTTATGTAGCATATCATCAAAGATGTTCTGCATGGCTCGTTGATAAGTAGCACCAACATTCTTTAAACTGAAAGGCATCACCTTGTACCAATATATACCTTTAGAAGTCTGGAAGGCAGTAAATTCTTCATCCTTTGGTGCCATGCGAATCTGATTGTACCCAGATGAACCATTCATGAAAGACATTGCCTCATATCCGGTCGTGGAATCAATCATAAGCTCAGGGATTGGAAAATAAAATTCATCCTTAGGGCATGCATTGTTAAGATCCCTAAAGTCAACACATACTCGGATTTGGCCATTCTTCTTTCTTACAGGTACGATGCTTGAAATCCATGCGGGATGCTTAAAATCCATATGGGATGCTTAAAATCCATGTGGGATACTTGACTTCACGAATGAAACCTGCCTAAATGAGTTTGTTGACTTCAGATTCAATAGATTCAATCTAGGGAACTAGTTCAGATCTAAAGCGGCGTTAAGCTTGCTAAACAGGACGAGCGCCTCGTTTTACGGCGAGGTGATAAACTACAGCTTTGGGATCTAATCCTAGCATCTCTTTGTAACTCCAAGAAAAAACATCGCTGAACTCCATAATCAGCTCAACATATTTGTTTTCTTCATCAACATTTAGTGAGGCACTTACATATGTGGGCCTTGGGTCTTCACCAGTTCCAAGATTAACTTCCTTTAACACATCAACAGTCGTCTTTACACCTTCCTCAAACTCAGGCGGTGCATCTTCAGCATCTTTATATTCTTGGGGATCACCATAATTGAAAGATATGTGGTGACATGCATAAATATCAACAAACCTTTCCTCAACTCTTGCATGAAGCATGTCGCTCTGCTCATCCCAGATTGTGATGTGATATGATGATCCTACACTTTATTCATCTTTATCACGTTCTTTAGTATGGACTATAGTATGCGCTTTTGCTTTGAGGATCTCTCCACATGAAACCACAAGTTTTGTTTCTCGCCTCATTCTAGAAGGAGCCAAACTCGGGCAATCCTCAAAAATATTTTGCTTTTGAGCATAAATAGGCCCTTCTATCCTTCTATTATTCCCTTGGCACTTGTGTTTCTTTTTCAATGGTCCCAACCTATTGAATGCTGAAGTTCGTGGTGTCGGGTTGGTAAGCCGATCAAATACAGAAGGCCTTTTGTTAGATTCCGAAGACTCTTCTTTAGTGGTAATGTAGTTGATGCTTGCCTTTCTTATAGAGATGCAGATTGGTGAGGGTTGTTTGTAACCCAAACCTTCACGCGATTTTTTTCACAGCATACCCTTTCTCTACCATCATCCTCTGAGTAGGGCTTAAACTATGATTTCCCTTTCCAACAGCTTCTGGTGGGAGCTTCCCTAATTTAGAAGGCTCATTGGGATTGTATCCAGCTTTCGCCAATAATTTATAGGCATTTGGATCAAAACCCTCATCTGTTCGCTTTTTAAGAAAGTGATTCGTGTGAACTACGATTGGATGATTTGAAAAATCCTTCCACCAGTTTTGAAGATGGTTTGATTGCATCAATTTGCTTTATAGGAAAGGTCAACCCACTTAACACATTACCCTATAACTCAGAAGACTTGCCTTCAACCTTATTCGTCGTTCAATCATAGTGAAGAAGGGGAGTCGCTTTCTTACTCGAAGATACCACGTTTAGCTTAGGTACTTTGTTCATGTTAGAAAGCGCTTGATCCTTTTCAACTATAATCTTCACCTTTCCAGCTGCTACATTAGCCTTTTTTGCAATATCAACCTTTTTGATTGGCATCGCGTTATCAAATTTAACCTCCTTTGAGACACGGTTCTTTTAGTTGAATTTTGTATCTGCAAAGTGTGCTTCTGTCTCAGCAAAAGCTTCATCATCAGCAACTATATTCTTTTGGACCCTGTTGACACCCAATATTTCCCCTCCTTTATTCCGATTCATTCTTTTTCTTGAGTTTCTAATACTTTAAATATCTCATTTTCACTATCACTACATTTATTAATACATCGTACATTGCTATTTATTTATTACATATTAATTGTAAAACTAACCTAGACAATATTTCTACTTTATTGTTACCTTACCTATATATTTATAGTTTCTCTATTATTAGTAAATTTATAACATTAAATTATATCTTATTACTATAAATTACTAATTGCATGTTTATTCCAAAAGGAAAAGGACCAAAATTCGGATCCCACCAGCCCACGTTTTACTTCAAAATGAGCCCATACTTTTGATTAATTTCGAACCAATTATGCTCCAACATTTGAGCCCAAGTCAGCCCACTATCCGAAATATTCAACCAGCCCATCACCCTTCAACAACTTACCCGACCAGCCCATTACCCCTTTCACCCGTCCGGCCCAGTTCTTAAAAATATATTCATCTGATTTACCCTAATGAAACGAGAACACATGCCACACACTCCCATCTCTCTCATCGCCTTCCTATTCCACACAAATTCCTAGTGTTGCTCAGCCGTGGCAGACCTTTACCCTACTATTTCGGTGCAAACATTGTCTTTTTCTACCTTTGTCGGAGCGTTTTTAATGTCTCTGTCTCGTTTCGTGTTTAGATAGTACCCTAAATCTCGAAGCTCAGTGAAGGTCTCACCATTTCGGGAAGATTTGAAAATCCCGTGCTAAGCGTGCCCTTTGGTTGAAAATCGAATCGGGATTGGCAAGTTTAAACTGGATTTTCTTCATAATTTTTTCTTTCTTTCGCCATTTTAGTACAAGAGCTTTATTGGGTTTTGTCTTCTTCCATCTTTTTCTGATCTTGTTACTGGCGAATCCTTACAAAATTTCAAACGCTCAGATTTTGAATTGGTTTTGACCTAGATAATTCAAGATCCCGCCCGAATTGAAACCCTAGGTGTTTGACTGGCACCTATAAGTAGTGTCTCAAGACACATCAAAAAGGGTTCCTAGAGGGGAGAACGACCCGGGGGGAAACGATCTGCATATTATTTTTAGAACCCTTTTAGCTTGTAAAATCGAGGCTTGAATTTAATCAAGGTAAGAGAGTAGACTCGACGTTAACGCCCCGTTCACTGCACCACCAACAGGTAAAATCTGATGCAATTTTGACTTATCGTTTTGTTAAAATTATGTTAGCATAGAAAAAAAAATCATGTTTTAATGTCTTGCTGTTTTCGTTTGTGATTCGAAAACATGTTCGCATTTCTTATTTCGCGTAGTTGCTACAGTCGACGAATGGTGAATACACATTAAGGTTCATGTCTTAGTTTCCACCATTTTGTTTATATCTGAATATGTTTTTATGAAGGTTCCATGAATTAAACATGTTAATCTGTTTCTAGAGTTTCTGAATGTGAAGTTCTTTTCCTCTGTTTTTTTTTTTTGAGAAATCCAGTTCATCATGTTCCTTTTCTTCCCTTCACCTCATCATTAACTTAACCATGTCTGCTTGTCCTTCTTCACTGGCCTTTAAACCGCTTTGTCTCTCTTTTCTACATCCATATGTATGATTTATATATGTATATAGGTGTTTGTACATGTATTTGTTAAATATGTAGTGACAGGTTATGTAAATGAAAAGCTACTACTAGTCAAAACCTAACTTGAATACTATAAAACTTTGAGAGGATTTTGTTTTTTCTAAGCTGATTGCTCGTTGTTTTGTTTTTGGCTCACTTTATCCATACGCCACAAATATATAAACAACATATACAGTGTGTATAAAAGTAGTATACAATTGTATATTATGGAGCTAGGGGCTAATCAGTTGCTTAAGCTATGGTTTAGGTTTTCCTCTATTTCTCGAAGTCATATTCGCAGATTGTTACCGTTTCAGTCGTAATAGAAGTCGTCTAATATGTTTGAGCATTGTTCTGAATTTTCGTAAAGAGGTACTAAATATTTGATTACGAAGATTTTCTATACCTGGGATTTGCGTTATTCTCAAGTAGTGAGTTGCCTATGTTTTTTTTTTTCCATTTCAACGTAGTGTTAGTGATAGTTTGCCTAATTTTTATACCACTTAGTCTAGAAACTCGTTTATAGTCGCCTTTGCTTAGTATTTTTGCTGGCTTGTAAACAGCCAGAACCAAGGGTGTGGTGATAAAGGTCGTGACGAGAGCCATCATAACCATGATAGCAAAAGTCTGATCATTCAATACCTGCATGAGACATAGAGTAAATAACTTAAAGCTGAAAGGGATAACCTGACTTCACAGAGCAATAAGACACTAGACGAGCATTACCTTTCGATCTTTACCAATATTGAGGACAATCAGTTCCACTAATACCTTACTGTTCATAAGAAATCCAAGAGCAAGAGCCTCATTTTTAGGAATCTACTAGAGAAGGGCAACTATAAAAGTGCCAACAATCTTCCCAAAGCAAGCAGCAAATATAACCAAAACTAGCAAACCCCATGATTGTATGCCTTGGATTGTAGCAATATTCATGCATTTGCAACTTCACATAAAGCATGTTTCTTTGTTTATTTTAGTGTGAAAATTTGATTAATTGTTCATGTCTTTAAGGTCCTCATTCATGTATATGTTTGTAATGACTTTCTTGAATTTACGGGTTGTGAATTGAATGATAGTGCTACTTTACTTCGTTTACATATTTTTTTTTATAAAAGAACTATATCATTACTCTAATACTCTGTTATTTTTCTTTGTTTCGCATGTACAACCGTAGCCGAAGAGTTTCACTTCGAAACTCAACGACACCGCTTACGGAGTTCGCACCCCTGCATTGTCTACTTTCTCACTTTGCTTGAGCGGAAAGTTGGCCGAATAGCGCTACCCCTTATGAAAGCCGAAATGGCTTTTTATCATTTTTATATCCCTTTGATTTGCTTATCCGTGTGTTTAAAACTCCCTATGTGACTAACCTTTTATTTCCATCTTTGTGTTATTGCTAAGACCTAAATTACCATCTAATTTATAGCTAACATTCAACAAAATGTTTTAGGTTGTCATCCGTTCTGTTTTACAAATCAAGAAACAGTTTTCAAATCAAATTCCATTATTTGCGTTAGACTAAGTAGTAACGTAATAGATTTTTGAGAACGTATACCTAATTAATTTCCTTTTCTAACATGAAATAAGATGTTTCCAATTAGGCAGCCTTTCAACATGTCAAGTTTGATTTCTTAAAGCAATTTAAATGTTTTTCCATATAAGAAACTTGAGCCTCTTGGAAGTCTTTACATCAAGATAATTGCTACCATAGCTAAAATTGACATTTACAAATATTCCCTTTCTTTGAACATATTTAGTTAGTTACGTCCCTCTCAACACCTAGATTTTAAACTTTTTTTACATTTACACTTAGCCTAATTAGCATAAGTCCGGTCGGTTAACCATTGTTAATGGGTCTTAAAGGATGCCTAATACCTTCCCTTTAGACTAATTGAACCCTTACCTAGAGTCTTAAGTTTCGTAGACAGCAAAACGGAGTTAACTTTAGATAATTACTTTAATTAACTTTAGGTGCCCTAATTCACCATAAATAATTAGGTGGCGACTCCCTAACTTTAATTAACCCCGGAATTACCGGAATGTTGTAAACCATTTTGACTCCGGTTAAAATGGGGTATAACAGCTTGGCGACTCCACTAGGGACTACTTAGGTTCTAACCATAACAGACTTAGTTTTGAATTGGGCTTTGCGTGCTAACCTAGTCACTTTATTTGCTTAAACTGTTTCACATGCTATAATTGCTTGTGTGATATATTTTTTTGTTTGATATAAATTGTTTATGTGTTACTTGCTTTGATAAATTGTCATTTCGTTTCATTTTCCTCCAATCCTGGAAAATTCACACAAATTCACACACTTAAAGCGGCTTCGCGGTTTGCAGCCGTGCACTATTAAATCACCCTCTAGTCTGATCGATCTTGTGGATTTAGTCGATCGGCGGTGCAGTCGACAGCCACAGACTTTCCACTCCCAAGTTGTCCACTTGGGAGAGCCTTGTGTCGTAGGAAACCAACTCTTAGTCAACCTAGAGTAGAGCTAAACCAACACCCTGTATTAGGAGCATACATTTCATGACCTAGGAGGTTTAATACCCTTGGTGTATTAAGCCCATTTGATGACTTTACCCAAACGTCCAAGTGGGTTCACGACCCCGAGTGACACTAATCATACTTTATGTGCATGTTTGAAGGATAATCGTGCCTAAATGTTGACTATTTGCTCTAACTAATTAAACTTTAGGAGGGAGGGAATGACTAACGTTCTATGACAGGTATGGATTTACATTGGAGTACATCTGTGATCAACAACCGACGAGAACCGAGGACATCGCAAAATGGAGCTAGAAGTTTTATTTACTTTACTTAGATTAGGAAACATTTTATGTTGTACTCATTTGATATGTAATAAATATTACATTACTTTTGTATTTTATTTTGGGAAATAGAACTTGTTTAATTAGCCAAAAGCAATGGGATGACGTATTATGACACACTTTACCCTTCAAACAAACGTTAGGCCTACCTCTGGCACAAAGAGGTCACATGCATATTAGGACACGTTATTGTTTGATATACTCGTTTACATTTGTTTGACAACTTGTCTGACTTTATTTGCTACATGACTTACTTGACTCTACGTGATCATGACTTTACCTAGACATGTTAATGAGACCGATATCATTTTCATTTTATGTTTCCTTTTTCTTATTATGTTTCTTTTTATTTTTATTCCCAAAAGAGTTGATTCGTGTTGACACTCGAGCTGGCCGACCACCCTTACCTCACAAGGTCAAAGACGTCATCATTACCTCGACGTAGGTTGGTTGTTCGAGGAAAGGAAATTATTTTGTCTGATCCAGCCGCATCTATTTCAACTGGTTTCGAAAACATCGTGATCTCTAGTGATCCCCCCGAGACTTCCGAACATAGAACTACTATTCAACATGATGAACATATCGCCCGCCAGACTCAAGAGATTGAGGATCTACGTGGAGAACTGAATCGGGTTAGCACAAAGTCAACCACCCACCTACACTACCTATGCTACTCCTAATCCACCGCTTGTCAACCCACCAAGTCAATCGCTAGTTCACACTGCTTATGTCCCTTTATCCACCAACACTAATCTTCCACCTGCAACTACTCCTTTAAACCCACCAAACCAACTACCTATAAACACCACTTATAACACACCGCCTCCATTCCAAAACACTCCCACCGTCCAAATTTATCCAACCCAGCATAGATAAGGGGCACATTTTGTCACTCCTAACGCACAATATGTTTCTCCGGTATATGCAGCGGAAAGACAAGCCTTTACTAACCCAGTAGCGGTCAGGTTCCAGCCCGAAGTGGATCAATACGAGGAAATGGAAAAGGAAGCAAAAGCAAGGGCATATGATATGTTGTTAAAAGAGATCCACAGTCTCAAAGAGGCAATGAGAAACCTTCAAGTTTCTAGAGGAAGCAAGAATGTATACTCTGAAGACCTCTGTGTTCAGCCTGATGTCGATTCTCCTGTAGGCTACAAGCCGTCAAAATTTGATACATTTAATGGGACAGGCGACCCTCATACGCATTTAAGGGCCTATTGTGAAACACTGGTGGGAGTAGGCAGAGATCAGAATATAAGGATGAAGCTATTCATAAGAAGCTTATCTGGTGAGGCTCTTACTTGGTATACACAACAGGACGTCCGTAAATGGCATGGTTGGAGCGATATGGCGCAAGACTTCATGGACCGATTCAGTTTCAACACCGATATCACACCAGATAGAGTCTACATGACCAAGGTAACTAAGAAGTCAACTGAATCGTTCCGTGAGTATGCACTGCGTTGGAGGTCAGAAGCAGCCAGGGTTCAACCCCCGATGAGTAATAGAGAAATGGCTGCCACCTTCATTGAATGCCAAGCTGGCATATACTATGAGAAAATGATAGACATGATGGGGCAAAAATTCACAGAAGTTGTCAGAATGGGAGAAGCCTTAGAAGAAGGAATCAAATCGGGAAAAATTTAGGATCTTACTGCTTTGCAAGCTGTAAACAAAGCTATTCAATCTAGTTCTATCAGCGGGGTTAAAAAGAAGAAAGAAGACGTAGCTGCAGTTATGGATATCCAAGGACATAAGCCATGCCGAGCCGTTACATACTTTAACCATCCACAGCTACTTTTCTACCCTTACCAATATGTCGAACCCTACCAAACTCCACTAACTCCTTACCCTGTCTACAACGCCCAAGCAAATTACTACCAACCCCGAGCACCTCCGTATCAAAACCCACGTCCATATCAAACCGTTCAAGCTACCACTTACCAAAATCGACCACATACCACATCTAAAGCCCGTCCAAACCCTGACATAAAAAATACCTATAATTACACTCGATTCGCTGAACCCTTGGCTCAATTATTTGAGAGACTGAAAGCAGCGGGCGTGATACAACCGATTGAAGGGAAAATTCCCGATCCTATTCCAAGATGGTTTGATGGTTCCAAACATTGTGCATATCATTCTGGAGTTGCTGGGCACGACACTGAAGATTGCTATGGTCTCAAAAATAAAATCGAAGCCTTGATTAAGGAAGGAGCGATCCAGCTCACTGGAGCTCAGCCCAATGTGGACAAGAACCCTTTACCTACTCACGAAAATGCTAACGTGAACATGATAACTGTTGAGGAAGATGGGGATTTGAAAGGAACCATTATGCCAATCGGAAAGTTGGAAAAGGGTATGTCATCAACCTTTGTTGCTCCTGTGGGAACAGTCCAAAGACAAGCACCAATGAAGATTGCTGCTACAAATACTCACAACACCGAGACACCGACCATCTGGGGTGCAGAATCAGGAGAAACTTTGAAGAGTTGGACTTGTACTCCGTCCCTGGTTCGCCGGGAGTCTTGGTAGATTGAACATGTAGTGAGCTTTTTGAGATAGCACGATTTTAAAATTGAGGCTTGAATCGTGCCCAAAACTTTTTGTTGCTTTGCCTCATCTTTTGGAAGCTTAATTGCAAAATCTATGAATGCATTTCTGATTTTCCTTAATCGTCTATTATTGTTATTTTCTATTTCTATTTATCAAATCTGCCAATTTCATGATTGTGACATAAAATGAACGATTGAATAAAGTACATCTCGAGAGAATAACAAAGAAATTAGAGGACAAGACAAGATTTCACTTGGGAGAAATTGAAATAGCCGATAGATAATGACACAAGCATGAAGGCTATCAAGTCAAGAAGAAATCATAGGACGACATTAGATTGGATTGTCTTGTTTGCAACCTTTCCTTTAATGTACCATACAAACTACGCTGACTTGATTCCCATGGTGGAATACGTAGGCAGCCCACATAGGGTTCGGTTGCATTATAGCAAAAAATCCAAAAATCCTTATTATTTATAGGGAGAACTACTCATGGCCTGATTCCCTCGGCGGGATACGTAGGCTATCGACATACGGCTCAGTCATATTTAGATAAAAACCTAACAAACCTTTAGCCATTTACATAACAGAACTACGCTGACCTGATTCCCTTGGTGGGATACGTAGGCAATCCATGTCGGGTTCGGTCCCTTTATTAGAAAATTTCAAACCATTTCTATGTGTCGTACGAACTACGTTCTGAACTGATTCCCTTGGCGGGATACGTAGGCAACCTATATAAGGTTCGGTCACACCATAACATAAGTCTAGTATACCCTTCTGAGTCTAAAGCTGGGGCAGGTTTTGAAAGGATATAGATGAGAGAACGGTTGGACATCGATAGGATTAAGGCGAATGACTTTTCAATTGTTTTGGAAGTGTCACAATTTAAAGTTGGTAGAAATATTTTACAACTTATATACATATATTTACATATATATCTTTCCTTACATACATATACTTACGTATATATCTTTCCTTATATACATATAATTACATATATATCTGTCAAATGAAACATTTTCTTTCAATTATTTTTACTACTATTCATCTACCGAGGCTTGAACGGAGATCACAAGATCCAAACAAACAAGACGAATGGAGCGCCAACAACGTCAAGCTTCGAGTCAACACGAATCAACTTCCCCCTCCCAAACTAAGAATTTTTCTTTGAGTGCAGGAACTTAAAGACCGCGAGACCAACAGTCAAGCCTATCAATCACGGCCGAAAAGCATCATTTGGCTCGTTATGGCCTCGCCCTAAAAGCCAAACGGCTTTATTTCCAACTTTATCTTTAATTTTAGTTTTATCACAATGACTTTATGACTTTATTAACAAACATACCTGTTTTTGTAGGTTGTCGAGATTGAAGGCGAATTAAATCAGGATTACGTGTTATTAAACCGGCCTGCCACGATACCATCAACATCATCACTCAAACGGCTACGCTATCACTTTACTCCATACTTTATAAATACTTCATCATTCATTTTACCTGATTTAACCACTTTACCCTGAACTTTACAGGAATCAACATTAAGTCTCCGAAAACTACCGGGGCATCATTTGGCTATACAGCCTCATGTGCATAAGCCAAATGCCTACATTCTTATCATTTACTTTACCAACTTTAACGACTTTATCCTGAACTTTACAGGAATTATCATTAAGTCTCCGAAGACAACCGGGGGCATCATTTGGCTATACAGCCTCATGTGCATAAGCCAGACGGCTACACTATTACTTTACTCACTACTTTATCATTCACTTTACCAACTTTAACGACTTTATCCTGAACTTTACAGGAATCTTCATCAAGTCTCTGAAGACAACCGGAGACGTCATCCACTTTACCCACTTTAACGACTTTACCCTGAACTTTACAGGAATCTTCATCAAGTCTCCTAAGACAACCGGAGACATCATTCACTTTACATACTTTAACACTTTATCCTGAACTTTACGGGAATCTTCATCAAGTCTTCGAAGACAACCGGAGATATCATACGGCTACACAACCTTATTTCATAAGCTAGACGGCTGCATCCTTGCTTCACTCTCTACTGCATCAATTACCTTATCATTCACTTTAGTAACTTTACCTTTAATTTCACAGATATCATCGAGTCCCCGAAACAACCGGAGACATCATTTGGCTGTACGGCCTCATCGACATATCATTTACCATCAAGTCCCCGAAAACAATCGGAGATATTATTTTGCTATACAGGCTCATTTGCATAAATATCACGCATTCATTCAAGTCCCTGAAGACAACCAGAGACAACATTTGGCCATACGGCCTCATTATAAGCCACGCGGCTTCATTCTTACACTCATATTTACTATCATTTTACACACCTTATAAGTTTTACACTTTCAACTTTACCCTAGACTTCATTAGTGATTCTGACATGAATTTCAGTTTTGACAGAAGGTACAATCTACATACAAAGACACAGCGCAACGTGAAACTTTATCTTATGCAGTGAACTGGGTCAAATATGCTAAAGAGGACTATCAAACTCACAAGCAAAGGTCACAGATATACTCTCCAACTCAACTCCGCCTACGTCCATAAACGTGTGATACGTAGGTTATCCAAATTTTTCTTTCATATCCACCGCCTCAATCAACTCTTTTCACAATCTTGTGTCCCTTTCTATATCCCAGTCTTACCATAATTCAACAATGGGGCAAAAGGTGTAGCGTCGATATCGATCCGCTTTTTTCGAACTACACACAACTTGATTCTCATGGAACCCGAGATATGTAGGCAACTCGAAACTGGGTTCGACCGTAATTTTCCAACATTCCTTCCATCCCATTGTATTTCCCACCAATTCCCCTAACCCATACTTTTTTAAGTTCTTCCGGGTTCATATTTGTTGGTCGGAACAAAATTGGCTACTACGTCAACTTCTTCGCCCGAAAACTCTTACATCGTCTCCGGTCGAAGAGGGGCATCTGTTGACACCCAATTTTGCCCGTCCTTTATTCCGATTCATTCTTTTTCTTGAGTTTCTAATACTTTAAATATCTCATTTTCACTATCACTACATTATTATTATTATTATTATTATTATTATGATTAAATATTATTATTTATTAATACATCGTACATTGCTATTTATTTATTACATATTAATCGTAAAACTAACCTAGACAATATTTCTACTTTATTGTTACCTTACCTATATATTTATAGTTTCTATATTATTAGTAATTTTATAACATTAAATTATAGCTTATTACTATAAATTACTAATTGCATGTTTATTCCAAAAGGAAAAGGACCAAAATTCGGATCCCACCAGCCCACGTTTTACTTCAAAATGAGCCCATACTTTTGATTAATTTCGGACCAATTATGCTCCAACATTTGAGCCCAAGTCAGCCCACTATCCGAAATATTCAACCAGCCCATCACCCTTCAACAACTTACCCGACCAGCCCATTACCCCTTTCACCCGTCCGGCCCAGTTCTTAAAAACGTATTCATCTGATTTACCCTAATGAAAAGAGAACACACGCCGCACACTCCCATCTCTCTCATCCCCTTCCTATTCCACACAAATTCCTACTGTTGCTCAGCCGTGGCAGACCTTTACCCTACTATTTCGGTGCAAACATTGTCTTTTTCTACCTTCGTCTGGGCGTTTTTAATGTCTCTGTCTCATTTCGTGTTTAGATAGAACCGTAAATCTCAAAGCTCAGTGAAGGTCTCACCATTTCGGGAAGATCTAAAAATCCCGTGCTAAGCGTGCCCTTTGGTTGACAATCGAATCGGGATTGGCAAGTTTAAACTGGATTTTCTTCATAATTTTTTCTTTCTTTCTTTCGCCATTTTAGTACAAGAGCTTTATTGGGTTTTGTCTTCTTCCATCTTTTTCTGATCTTGTTACTGGCGAATCCTTACAAAATCTCAAACGTTCAGATTTTGAATTGGTTTGGACCTAGATAATTCAAGATCCCGCCCGAATTGAAACCCTAGGTGTTTGACTGGCACCTATAAGTAGTGTCTCAAGACACATCAAAAAGGGTTCCTAGAGGGGAGAACGACCCGGGGGGAAACGATCTGCATATTTTTTTTAGAACCCTTTTAGCTTCTAAAATTACCCTTTCATGTTTCGGTGCGTACTTTAGTTGTGGTAGCGATTTAGAACTGATTTGGTTTCGAGGCTTGAATTTAATCAAGGTAAGAGAGTAGACCCGACGTCGACGCCCCGTTCACTGCACCACCAACAGGTAAAATCTGATGCAATTTTGACTTATCGTTTTGTTAAAATTATGTTAGCATAGAAAAAAAAAATCATGTTTTAATGTCTTGTTGTTCCGTTTGTGATTCGAAAACATTTTCGCATTTCTTAGTTCGCGTAGTTGCTACAGTCGACGAATGGTGAATAAACATTGAGGTTCATGTCTTAGTTTCCACCATTTTATTGATATCTGAATATGTTTTTATGAAGGTTCCATGAATTAAATCATGTTAATCTGTTTCTAGAGTTTCTGAATGTGAAGTTCTTTTCCTCTGTTTTTTTTTTGAGAAATCTAGTCCATCATGTTCCTTTTCTTCCCTTCTCCTCAGCATTAACTTAACCATGTCTGCTTGTCCTTCTTCACTGGCCTTTAAACCCCTTTGTCTCTCTTTTCTACATCCATATGTATGATATATATGTATATAGGTGTTTGTACATGTATTTGTTAAATATGTAGTGACAGGTTATGTAAATGAAAAGTTACTAGTAGTAAAAACCTAACTTGAATACTATAAAACTTTGAGAGGATTATGTTTTTTCTAAGCCGGTTGGTTGTTGTTATTTTTTTGGTTCACTTTATACATACGCCACAAATATATAAACAACGTATACAGTGTGTATAAAAGTAGTATACAATTGTATATTATGGACCTAGGGGCTAATCAGTTGCTTAAGCTATGGTTTAGGTTTTCCTCTATTTCTCGAAGTCATATTAGTAGATTGTTACCGTTTCAGTCATAATAGAAGTCGTCTAATATGTTTGAGCATTGTTCTGAATTTTCGTAAAGAGGTACTAAATATTTGATTAGGAAGATTTTCTATACCTGGGATTTGCGTTATTCTCAAGTAGTGAGTTGCCTATGTTCTTTTTTTTTTTCATTTCAACGTAGTGTTAGTGATAGTTTGCCTAATTTTTATACCACTTAGTCTAGATACTCGTTTATAGTCGCCTTTGCTTAGTATTTTTGCTGGCTTGTAAACAGCCAGAACCAAGGGTGTGGTGATAAAGGTTGTGACGAGAGCCATCATAACCATGATAGCAAAAGTCTGATCATTCAATACCTGCATGAGACATAGAGTAAATAACTTAAAGCTGAAAGGGATAACCTGACTTCACAGAGCAATAAGACACTAGACGAGCATTACCTTTCGATCTTTACCAATATTGAGGACAATCAGTTCCACTAATCCCTTACTGTTCATAAGAATCCAAGAGCAAGAGCATCATTTTTAGGAATCTTCAGGAGAAGGGCAACTATAAAAGTGCCAACAATCTTCCCAAAACAAGCAGCAAATATAACCAGAACTAGAAAACCCCATGATTGTATGCCTTGGATTGTAGCAATATTCATGCATTTGCAACTTCACATAGAGCATGTTTCTTTGTTTATTTTAGTGTGAAAATTTGATTAATTGTTCATGTCTTTAAGGTCCTCATTCATGTATATGTTTGTAATGACTTTCTTGAATTTACGAGTTGTGAATTGAATGATAGTGCTACTTTACTTCGTTTACATATTTTTTTTTATAAAAGAACTATATCATTACTCTAATACTCTGTTATTTTTCTTTGTTTCGCATGTACAACCGTAGCCGAAGAGTTTCACTTCGAAACTCAACGACACCGCTTACGGAGTTCGCACCCCTGCATTGTCTACTTTCTCACTTTGCTTGAGCGGAAAGTTGGCCGAATAGCGCTACCCCTTATGAAAGCCGAAATGGCTTTTTATCATTTTCATATCCCTTTGATTTGCTTATCCGTGTGTTTAAAACTCCCTATGTGACTAACCTTTTATTTCCATCTTTGTGTTATTGCTAAGACCTAAATTACCATCTAATTTATAGCTAACATTCAACAAAATGTTTTAGGTTGTCATCCGTTCTGTTTTACAAATCAAGAAACATTTTTCAAATCAAATTCCATTATTTGCGTTAGACTAAGTAGTAACGTAATAGATTTTTGAGAACGTATACCTAATTAATTTCCTTTTCTAACATGAAATAAGATGTTTCCAATTAGGCAGCCTTTCAACATGTCAAGTTTGATTTCTTAAAGCAATTTAATTTTTTTTCCATATAAGAAACTTGAGCCTCTTGGAAGTCTTTACATCAAGATAATTGCTACCATAGCTAAAATTGACATTTACAAATATTCCCTTTCTTTGAACATATTTAGTTAGTTACGTCCCTCTCAACACCTAGATTTTAAACTTTTTTTTACATTTACACTTAGCCTAATTAGCATAAGTCCGGTCTGTTAACCATTGTTAATGGGTCTTAAAGGATGCTTAATACCTTCCCTTTAGACTAATTGAACCCTTACCTAGAATCTTAAGTTTCGTAGACAGTAAAACGGAGTTAACTTTAGGTGCCCTAATTCACCATAAATAATTAGGTGGCGACTCCCTAACTTTAATTAACCCCGGAATTACCGGAATGTTGTAAACCATTTTGACTCCGGTTAAAATGGGGTATAACAGCTTGGCGACTCCACCGGGGACTACTTAGGTTCTAACCATAACAGACTTAGTTTTTAATTAGGCTTTGTGTGCTAACCTAGTCACTTTATTTGCTTAAACTGTTTCACATGCTATAATTGTTTGCATGATATATTGTTTTGTTTGATATAAATTGTTTATGTGTTACTTGCTTTTTTAAATTGTCATTTCGTTTCATTTTCCTCCACTCCAGGAAAATTCACACAAATTCACACACTTAAAGCGGTTTCGCGGTTCGCGGCCGTGCACTATTAAATCACCCTCCAGTTGGATCGATCTTGTGGATTTAGTCGATCGGCGGTGCAGTCGACAGCCACGGACTTTCCACTCCCATGTTGTCCACTTGGGAGAGCCTTGTGTCGTAGGAAACCAACTCTTAGTCAACCTAGAGTAGAGCTAAACCAACACCCTGTATTAGGAGCATACATTTCATGACCTAGGAGGTTTAATACACTTGGTGTATTTAGCCCATTAGATGACTTTACCCAAACGTCCAAGTGGTTTCACGACCCCGAGTGACACTAATCATACTTTATGTGTATGTTTGAAGGATAATCGTGCCTAAATGTTGACTATTTGCTCTAACTAATTAAACTTTAGGAGGGAGGGAATGACTAACGTTTCTATGACAGGTATGGATTTGCATTGGAGTACATCTGTGATAAAAAACCGACGAGAACCGAGGACATCGCAAAATGGAGCTAGAAGTTGTATTTACTTTACTTAGATTAGGAAACATTTTATGTTGTACTCATTTGATATGTAATAAATATTACATTACTTTTGTATTTTATTTTGGGAAATAGAACTTGTTTAATTAGCCAAAAGCAATGGGATGACGTATTATGGCACACTTTACCCTTCAAACAAACGTTAGGCCTACCTCTGGCACAAAGAGGTCCCATGCATTTTAGGACGCATTATTGTTTGATATACTCGTTTACATTTGTTTGACAACTTGTTTGACTTTATTTGCTACATGACTTACTTGACTCTACGTGATCATGACTTTACCTAGACATGTTAATGAGACTGATATCATTTGCATTTTATGTTTCCTTTTTCTTATTATGCTTCTTTTTATTTTTATTCCCAAAAGAGTTGATTCGTGTTGACACTCGAGCTGGCCGACCACCCTTACCTCACAAGGTCAAAGACGTCATCATTACCTTGACGTAGTTGGGTTGTTCGAGGAAAGGAAATTATTATGTCTGATCCATTCCAAAACACTCCCACCGTCCAAATTTATCCAACCCAGCATATACAAGGGGCACATTTTGTCACTCCTAACGCACAATATGTTCCTCCGGTATATGCAGCGGAAACACAAGCCTTTTTTAACCCAGTAGCGGTCAGGTTCCAGCCCGAGGTGGATCAATACGAGGAAATGGATAAGGAAGCAAAAGCAAGGGCGGATGATATGTTGTTAAAAGAGATCCACAGTCTCAAAGAGGCAATGAGAAACCTTCAAGTTTCTAGAGGAAGCAAGAGTGTAGAATATGAAGACCTCTGTGTTCAGCCTGATGTCGATTCACCCGTAGGCTACAAGCTACCGAAATTTGATACATTTAATGGGAAAGGCGACCCTCATACGCACAAATCCAACCATATATAAAGGACGATTATGCAAGATTTCACCCAACAATAGATCATCATTAGTTAATATGATTTTCGGGTCACAAGTGTCCACTTCTTTAGAGTGAGTCTCGATAAGCTTTTCATGCAAGGGAAGTGCCGACAATGCTACATCTTCCTTTTTCGTGTCTTCTTCGTCAATATTACAGCATGAGGCCTTGGTATCATAGTGAGAAATCTTCATCTAAAACCAACTTGGCAAGAATTCCTCCAATGTTATCGGACAACGTGGCTTTTAATAGTAAGTTTCCTCGATCTTTGGTTTCTTCACATTATTCTTTACCCTATGCTTCTTTGGTCATTTTATCATCTTTCCTCTTGTCACTTGCTTACTTGGCTCTCTTCGTGAGCTCATTTTGCAGCGTCTCCGTCAAGTCACCAAAGTCCATCCTTCATCATCAGTGTGATCAACACGAGATTGACTTTTCTCTAAAGATTTCTCCTTCACTATTTCTTCATGAATTATAGGAAGGCACAATGGCGTGTTAACATCGATGGGATAAAAGTCACCAAATCTAATCATTTTCAGTGATGATGCAGTAAGAATATCTCCACATTCATGTCTTTCAAAAAAGTTGCAAAGAACTACGGGATCCAGCGAGCCAAATATGACAGAGACTTGATACAAACTTTCCTTCTCATCTTCGAGCAATATCATTCCTTCATGGGCCAAATCCATGACCTTTTCTTTGAAGATGAAACACTTTTTTAATAGGGTGACCCATCAACCGATGACACTTGCAGTAATTTGGATCATTAGTCCTCCCAGCTTTATCTGGCCGCTTCATTTCGGGTAACTCAATAAGTTTCAATGCAAGAAGTTCTTCAAATATTGCTGGAACATCTGAGTCTAGGAATGGATACTCTTTCGCTTCCATTTCCTTTAAAGTTAGCTTTCTATCGACATTATTTTGGAAAGATGTAGCCTTCACACTTTCCTTCTTGCTTAGCTTTGTGGTGGCCTTTAATGGTCCGGCGTTAACATTCATTGACTCTTTGCTCTCAGACTTTGGCACAAACTTGCCCCATCTCTTCACTTCTAGATTGTCTTTCCCTTTGCGAGGCTCATAAACAGATGGCCCTTGATTTTCGTTTGAGGAAATGCTTAACTCTATATCGTGAGCACATGTAGTCAATTCTTCAAAGGTCTTGGGCTTGATTCCTTGTAGGATATAAAGAAGTCCGCAGTGCATTCCTTGGATGCACATTTCTATTCCGGAAGCCTCACTAAGTCTATCTTTGCTATTCAGGCTTGCATTCCTCAATTAATGACGGGTTCATCCTTCCATTGATGCATATTTATAAGTTCAACCATGCTTACAGTACGCCTTGTGCTATAGAAGCAGTTGAGAAATTCATGTTCAAGTTGCTCCCAGCTATCAATAGAACCATCCTCAAGATCTGTATACCAGTCAAAAGAATTCCCTTGCAAGGAGCGCACAAACTGTTTAGCAAGATAATCCCCACAGGTTCCAGCATTATTGCAAGTTTCAACAAAGTGTGCAACATGCTGCTTCAGATTTTCTTTTCCATCAAATTGTTAAAATTTCGGAGGTTGATAACCTGCAGGCATTTTTAAACCATCAATCCTTGAAGTGTATGGCTTGGCGTATGTAACAGAATACTTGGCAGCAACATAATACTTGTCTTCAATGGTTTCTATAATGAAGTCCTTCAATTGATGAATTAGAATTAATCCTTCAGAGGATACTTGTAGTTCTTCAGCAACATGTACTTGCTTTGTAGATGGATCTCCTTTTTCTTGTGCTATAGGATGCTTTCCAGGTGCATGACTCGAATCCCTCTCCATCACACTGTCGAATCTGTCTGTCAACTTGACGATTCGATTATCTTATTCTTGCACATATTTTGTTAAGTCACCAATCCCCTTCGTCAAGCTCGCAAATTGTTCTTCAACAGGTGAGGTGTTAATCATCATTGCTGGGATGGCTGTTGTAGATGATGGAGCAAAACATGGATTTTCCCTCAAACTGAAATTCGAGCGGAAAAGATTGCGTGGAGTGATTGGGGCAGATCCGGTGATCAAGGCAGCATTATCATCTTGGATGATAAGATTCTTTGTTTGAAGTGGGATAAGCCGTGCCAACGTCTTTTCAACGATATCAGCGATATTCTCTCCTTCTTCCAATCCATTGGAGAGACTCTTGCCCCCTTTAAGGATTGAATTTTAAACACAGGAACTGATGCAGACGACTATTGAGATGCTTGTTGTCCTAGCAAGTTCACCTTGTTCCTGGTGATGGGTCCCAAACTGCCCATAGTAGTATCCAGTATGTTCTCCACCTCAGAGGAAAACTTGGAATCAGTAGCTTTAGCAGCAGTAGATTTTGCGTTGATCTTCTGTGATGCCATTTCAGTGTTCTTAAAATTTGATGATTAATGTGAAGAGATAAGAGGTAGATATTGCACCACTGGGCGTGCCAAAATTTGTAACCAACATATTTTCGAGTCAAGAAAAATAAATAATCAAGATAGGAAAACTGAGTAACAAAATTTAGTATTTTATTTCAAGAATGTTGAGTGTTACAATCTCTATATAATCCTCTGATTCTCTAACAATAACATAAACTAGGTTGAACTTGAATTTGATTTAGATTCAAGGGCTTGAGTAGCTTGATCTTGAATCTTCGTCTTTGAATTTGGACTTGGATTATTTGCCACAAACAAGTAACTTGATCTTGAACGCCTTGATATTTGTCTTCATTCTTAATCTTTAACTTGGACTTGAACTTGTAGCTTGTAGAGAAATATGTGGTATTTAATCCACGAGTTCTCTTCTATCTTCTTGTTCTTAATTCCTCCCTTGTGAGTTATAAGGACCCCCTATTTATAGTTTTAGGGGAGGTGTAGCTCTGTGATTTGATTGGTCGGTTTGAACTAACCAATCATATTCATCCGGTGACAAGCTCCAATTTGGTTGGCCAGAACATGTTATCCGTACACTTGGCATGATTTCATTAACTCATTAATTTGACTTGGATTTCCACCTCATTCGACACGTGGCATGGGCCTGGATTTTGTGATGGGCTTGGACTTTGGGCTATTAAAGTGGGCTCATCATTTTGGAGCCCAATTAAATGGACTAACCCCGAGCTTTTAAAACTGGATGACATTATTTTGACTATTTTGTTGTATTTAATATAGTCCAATTAATTTATGGATTTAAATCCATTAAAATTTAAATGACAACACCACCTTCCAAAGATATTGGCTAATTGTCTTTATTACTTACTGTGTACTATTAAGGTGCAATAACTATAGGGGGATCAAGCAGCTAAGCCACACTATTAAAATCTGGGAGTGGGTGGTCGAGATGAGGATGAGGAGGGATGTGTTGATATCCGAGAACCAGTTCGAACGATCGACTACAAAAGCTATTCATCTTATCAGGAGATTGGTTGAGCAGTATACGGATAAAAAGAGAGACTTACACATGGTGTTCATTGACTCGGAGAAGGCATATGATAAAGTCCCTCGGGAGGTTCTTTGGAGATGCTTAGAGTCTAGAGGTGTGCCTGTGGCCTACATCAGGGAAATTAAGGACATATACGAGGGTGCCAAGACCCAGGTTAGGATAGTGGAAGGTGATTCAAAACACTTTCCGATCGTGATGGGGTTGCACTAGGGATCAACCCTTAGCCGTTTCTATTTGCCTTAGTGATGGATGAGTTGACGCGACATATTCAAGAAGAGGTGCCGTGGTGTATGTTATTTACAGACGACATAGTTTTGATTGACAAGACGCGTAGTGGATTTAACGATAGGCTGGAAGTTTGGAGAATGACCTTAGAATCTAAAGGTTTCAGGTTAAGCAGGACTAAGACGGAATACACGGAGTGCAAGTTCAGTGACGTGACGCAGGAGACAGATGTAGAAGTGAAGATCGAGGCACAAGTTATACCTAAAAGAAGAAGCTTCAAGTATCTTGGGTTTGTAATACAAAGGGACAGGGAGATTAACGATGATGTGGCACACCGTATTGGAGCAGGGTGATGAGGGAAGCAAGACTAAGATGGTTCGGGCATGTGAAGAGGAAGAGTAAGGATGCACCAGTTAGGAGGTATGAGAGATTAGAGGTCACAGAAGTTAGGAGAGGCAGAGGTAGGCCGAAGAAGAACTGTGGGAGGTGATAAGATAGGACATGACATCCTTTCAGCTGATTGCGGACCTGACCTTAGATAAAAAGATTTGGAGATCGAAGATTAGGATAGAAAGTTAGCAGGTAGTTGAGTTTTGTTGCGTTGTGTGTGCGAGAGGTGGGGGCTAGCCTTTCCATCTCCTTTCTTCCCTTTTCTTAGTAGAGTATCTAGGTATCGCGTAGAGTATTACCTTTATGTGTGCCTTATGTATGTATTACTATGTGTTGCTCCATTTATTTTCTATCTTGATATTTTACTGGCCTATTTTTCTTGCAATTCTGCATTGACTATGTTTCTTTTTGAGCCGAGGGTCTATCGAAAACAACCTCTTTACCCCAAAAAGGTTGAGGTAAGGTCTGCGTGCATCCTACCCTCCCAGACCCCACTTTGTGGAATTACACTGGGTTTTTGTTGTAGTTGTATGTACTATTAAGGTAAGCAATTAATCAAGATCAAAATGATTGAGTGTATATATATATGTACTCGCATAATAGCTTTGTGCGACATCTTTGCTTTTATTTTTGGTCAAATAGAAAATTTTTATTCAACCAAGTGAGATAGTTTAGTACACCACTGATCCTGTTTTGACTTTGGGATCAGATCTCATGTTTCCTTATCTAAGCTATTACAGAGACGAAATACAAAACTAGCCTAGACAGGGTACTTTTGCAGATGATCTAACATCCTCTGCCATGTGCATTTAGATTGCCCTCTAATATGTAATTGTAATACAATCTCCCTGATTCTATGTACTGCAACTCTACTTTCTTTGTTGAATCTTCTAGCATTCCTTTCTGCCCATACATGATAGATCACTGCTGCACTGAGGAATCCTAGAATTTCTAATCTTGGCCTCTTGTTCTTGACCTGCTAAGACAACCATTGCACTTCTTCCTCCCAAGTACCTATCTGTTTCTGTATACCCAGCCAAGTTAAGACTGTTTGCCATATATATTTTGAGTAAGTGCAATCAAAGAACAAGTGGTGCACAGTCTCTACAGCTTGTGAAGAACACAACACACACTCTAGAGGCACCTGTAGGTTCCATATGGCAAGTCTATCTACTGTAGCCAATCTACTTTGTACTGCAAGCCAGAGGATGAAATAGTGCCTTGGTAATGCACCAGATGATAGTAACAGACTCTTCCAACTAGGCCTTGGTAATTGAGGAAACAATGAAGTATAAGCCTTCTTTATACTGAACCTCCCCCCCCCCCCCCCCCCCCCAACTTCAAATTGATCCAGATGCGTGATGGCATTGTTTTTAGGAAACCATGCTTTAGCCTCAAATATTTTCCTAACTATCCAGCATGCCTGTTTAGGAGTATTCATATTTGCAAGGTCCTGGCTCTTGACATAGTATCCATGAATCCACTGAACCCAAAGAGTTTCTTTTTTATGTGTCAATGCCTACAATAACTTATAGATTGCAGCCTTGTTCCATTGTTCAAAAGCAATGACATAGAGTCTACCTGCAACCTTTGGTTGGCAGATAGCATCCCAGAACACTAGTGCCTTTTTTGAAAACACGTTACTACCAGTCCATAGGAAAACTCTGCATATAGTATTGACCATTTTTATCACCTTCTTAGGCAACAGGAAAACCTGCCCCTAGTATGTATTCATTTCAAACAGCATACTTTCGATCAATTGTAGTCTTCCACTATAAGATAGCAATTTGGAAGTCCAGCAACTTACTCTAGTTGTTATCTTCTCTACTAGTGGAAGACATTGTTGAATATTAAGCTTCCTGGAGGAAAAAGGAAACCCTAAGTATGTGAAAGGGATTGCACCTGTAGTGAAATGCATTTCTTGTATCATCTGTTCTTTGAAGGACTCTGGTACGCCAGCCACTTAAAAAACACTCTTATCCATGTTGGCTTGCAACCCTGAGACTTTGGAGAAGTGCTCAAAAGCCTGTAGTATCAGTTGTATGGACCACTTATTTGCTCTACAACATAGAATGAGATCATCAGCAAAACATATATGTGCAAGTTGTAATCTGTGACATTTAGGATGGTAATTAAAGTTAGGATCATGTTTCAACTGTTGAGAGACCTATTTAAATACTCCATAACAAGGACAAACAGATAAGGGCACATAGGATCCCCTTGTCTGAGTCCTTTTTTTGCTTGGAATTCTTCTGTCAAGGAACCATTGATCAATATTGAGTATCTAACTGTGGAGACACAAGTCAAAATCCAATGCACCATCTTGTCAGGCAGCCCATATTCAGTCAAAACCATCCTAAAAAATCCCCACTCCACAGAATCATAGGCCTTTCTAAGTTCTATCTTCATACAACATCTGGGTGACACATGCTTCTTACCATACCCTTTAATCAGTTCACGAGCCACTATTACATTGTGTAAAATACTCATCCCCCCTATAAAAGTAGATTGAGAAGGACCTACCAAACTATCTACTACTAGTCAGAATCTTGCCAATAAGCTTATACATAGTAGTACGACATGCAATAGGCCTAAATTCATTAACATAATTGGGATTAGCTACTTTAGGTACCAATGTAACTGTAGTAAAGTTCATACTCCTCAACAATTTTCCATTATCAAAGAACTGTAAGATAGCTTGTGTTACCTCTTCACCTATCAGGGACCAATATTCTTTGAAAAATTCTGCAGGGAAACCATCAACCCCAGGAGCTTTGTCATTTGGTAAACTCTTCAAAGCTTGGTATATCTCCCCTCTAGTAACAGGCTGAATAAGTTGTCTTTGTTGTTCTGGTGTTAAGCATGGCCCATCCTTAGCAATTGAAGGATCAAGACAAGGATGTCATCAGCTGAGGTTCCCAGCAACTGCCTAAAGAAGGTGATAAACTCCTGTTTTATCGGCTGAGGATCTGTAATTCTTATCCTTTGACTATCTAGATTGATGCCACTTTATTACTTGTCTGTCTAGCCTTCAAATGAGCATGGAAGAATTTAGAATTAGAGTCCCCATGAGCTATCCGTGTAGCTCTTGATTTCTATCTAAGCACTTGCTCATATATTGTGTCCCATTTATGCAGCTGCACAATCAACTCTCTTTCAAGGGTGATCAATGTATTATCAAACAAATTGAATTTGATCTGAGTTTGTACCATCTGTAGTCTTCCTCTCAAATCATCAACTTTAGTCCCCAGGGTAGACATATTGTGATTAATATATTTGGTTTGAGCCCCCAACATTTGTAACTTCCTCCAAATCTTAAACATAGTATGTCCTTGCACCTGGGCTCCCCAGACTTTGTGAACCAAGTCTTTGAATTCACCTTGTTGCAGCATAATTGTAAGTAGTCTGAATAGTTTCTTGGCAGGTTAAAATGTAACACTTGTGTTGAACACTATTGGAGAATGGTCAGAGCAGCTTGGGTTCTCAAAGATAGCCTCCACCTGAGTATACTTAAGGAACTATTGATAGTTCCCCAATATCCAGTCTATTTTGCTATATATTCTTGCAGAAGCATCCCTTTTGTTACACTAGGAGAACTCGCATCCCTTTTTAGTGACATGTCCCACACCCAAATCCTCTATACACTCAACAAAGTCTTGTATTTCATGCAGTTGAACTGGAGCAGCATTAATTCTATCCTCCACTGAAGTACAGGTGTTTAAGTCTCCCAATAAAAGCCAAGGGTCCCTTATAGATGGATGCAGCAATCTGAGTTCCTCCCATACTTCCTTCCTACCCTCATTAGTGTTATATCCATATATAAATGTCATATAAGTTGCAAAGTTTGAGCTTCTATCCTCAACATAACAATGCACAAGCTGAGAAGTTGTCTTTGTCACATTGACCTGCACATTTTGGTGTTTCCACCACAGCCATATTCTTCCATTTGGCTCAACTGTATAATCATTATAGCAAGTCCATTCAGCACCAAGGATCTTCTGTACTTTATCTGCTCTCCTTTGCTTTATTTTAGTTTCCAAACAACCCAAGAGATCAATTCTTTATTTAAACAAAAAGGATCTCAAATCTTTTTGCTTAAAGGGCTGGTTCAGGCCCCTAATATTCCAGGAGCAGAATATCATGGGGGTTTGATTAAGGGCTGCTTAGGACCCTTTACCAGTTGCTCTCCTTCTACAAACCCCAACTTGCTGAGCTAACTCTGACGTAGCATAACAGGATCAGGCTCTAGTTCCTTGGTATCAGTTTCCCCTTCACTCACTACTTGCTTACTATGAGTATTATTAGCCTTGGTTCCTGAAGTAGTTGCTTGGTTCATTCCCTGCTTCTGGGGAGCTGAGTTCTGTGGAACACCTACTGCACCTACCTCCTTAGCTTGCCATTGTGTTGGGGGAGGGTGATACTTCTTCTTTTTAGGCTCACCACCAGGCTTAGGATTAGCAGTATGAGTCACCTGTGTAGGAGCCTGCTCCTTAGGTAGTTTCTCTGCTTTCTTCTATTACTCCTGGGCTGCATTTACTGGAATTTTTTTTGTCTCATGGCCTAAGGACATACAATCTTGGCAATACATTGGCCACCAATCATAATCTACCTCCTGGATTCTAAATTGTCCCTTTGCTTCTTCTATTAACATCTGTTCAGGTAATGGTTGAGTAACATCAACCTCTATGAGCATTCTAGCATAGAACAACCTCTCTTCATCTGCAGTTAACCTATCAGTACAAATTGGCTTACCCACATAACTTGCAATCCTTCCTAAGTTCTCTGTGTCCCAATACTCTACTGGTAAGTTTGGAAAATTGACCCAGAGAGGTATCTCTCTAATGGATTCCTTACCCCTTAGAAAACCAATTGTCCATTTCTTGAGAACCATAAGTCTATAGTCAAATGTGTAAGGCCCATTTTCCAGCACATCCAGTTTATCCTGTTCATTCTCAAATTTGAAAATATAGTACCCTTCATCATGAAGAAATATCCTAGGTGTTGATACAAAGTTCCAGATCGCATAGACCTATTTTAACATTTGCTTAAATGGAGGGTTTGTTCTAACTACATATCCAATTAGGGCACAGTCCCATTTCTCCTTTTGTTTCTCAATTCCATCTATACTCAATTTCATAACCTGCTTAACCTCCTTTAGTACATGTGGATAATAAGAGAGTTGTTTACCTCGGTGAGGAGCTCGATTATTCCTTGGATGAACCTCTGGGCCTGCGGCTTGACTTCCCATCGAGAATGTGAGTTTCCTAGCTGCTTAAGCAGCTATTGTTTTCTCCACTGGGATAGAATCAGGTGTCTCTATAGCTACTGGTGCACTGGGTCATTGTGTGACCTTCATCAGAGCCTGAGTGAGGCTTTCAGCATCACACCAGTCAAGCTGCGCATTAGGTTTAGTTCCTGGTAACCAGTTCAGCAGTTGTAATGGAGCTAAATGTTGTGGAATACCCGTTTCAGGTGTCACTACATGAGTGCTGTACTCCGGTGGCGCTACTGATGTATCAGTGGATGTAGCCGCCATCGTTACCGTTGCTTTCGTCGTTGCCGCCCCACGTTTTCTCACCATTTTGACCGTTAGGCTTAAGTTAGCTGACTTTTGCTTAACCTACGCCTAAGACTCCATTAGAGAGGAGCTAGGTTGAACAAGAAGCATCAGAACTTTTGGGAAATTTTCCGCGACATCTTTGCTTTGCTAAAAGAAGCTTTAGAAGATGGAGAAATCAGCAATCATTATGGTTTTCCTCACTTTTTTTCTTATTTTCTCTGGTAAGATTTCTTTTAATTTTCCTGCTCTACCATTTCAATGTCTAAAATACATTTTCACTTTAAGGGTTATTTAATTAAAAAATCATCATCTTGTCTAATAGTAATAGAAGCTAAAACTTTTTTAAATTTAGAGTTATCGAGTTTTGAGTGCACACGATGAATTATTTATATACACATTATTAAATTATTGTTGTTGCACCCGACCACCTTATGTTGTTCATCCTCCTATAAGAAGAGGCCCTATGAATGACGATATAATAAATTGACACATGAAAGAAGCTACCAGTTAGATATTTTTCGAATCGTAGACTGAACATTAATTTTTCCTAAAGGTTTAAGTTATATTCACTGGCAACATAATTTTTTTACATTACCAGTGTTTTTAACCTGAGATAACATGTTAACTACCATCTTTACGTGGTTATTAATTAAATCTTTTTGTAGGAGTTTATATATAATTACCTTATAATTTACCTACTTACGTAAATAGCCTTTTATATTTTAAGTGCATATAACTTAAATTCATTATGTAATTAACATTTCTTACGTTTGATTCAATCTTAGGTTCACCATCTCTTAAGGTGTTGGGACAAGTTCAGAAGTGTCGCTACTACATTAGATTGTGATATTCATTGCCCGAGAGGATCACATCAAATATGTCCCTACGGTATTTGTATTTGTTCTCCCGATATCGTTAGCTTAACCGCAAGGAGAGGAATGTCGAAGGGAGGGCTAGTGATAAACAAACAAGGATATCTTGCTATAGTTGTTCGGAAAATAAGCCTGTTTATTAACAAATGGTTTGACAAACATGCTTGTTTATTAGCAATACCAATTACTACAATAATAGAAGTGTCCTCCTAAAAATTAAAATGCCTATCAGATTGTTTGGAATTCATGGCATTTTGCACTCTTAACGTATGTCCCCTTTTGCGATTTGCATCTTATCCTATTTGTTTTTAATGACTTCCACCCAAATCTCTTTATTTCTTTGTAAAATGATAAAATCACTCTTTTTTCATTTTTTCTTGAGGGAAAAATAGGAAAGATATAATTAGTATGTCCCTAACTTTATTTTTTGTTCAATATCTATAGAATAAAAAAAAATCATTGCATGTTCCGGGGTTCATTAAAAAACTGGCCAACTAAAATTAAATAAAACGTGATCTTTATTTGAAGTTAAATACGTTTTCATCAGCCAAAAAGGCTGTAACACCTCGTACCTCCTCACTAAGCTACGTTCATGATTCGGGACTTAGAAATCAAGACGGGAGGTGTTGGGATTGGAAATCACCTTGGAACAATAAAATTACGACTTACGTCAAAAAGTACGGGACGTACTTCTTGGACATACCTCAAGAGGGAAAATCAGAAACCACTGGAATTTGACAATTCCAGGTATGGGCTAGATGTACGGGACATACATCAAAGTACGGGACGTACTTTTGTCCCGTACCTCGAGTGACAAAAATCATTGGCTCTGAAAAATGGTATATGAGGTACGCCCACATTGTATGGGCCGTACAATGTGCCCATACTTTCCCCGCTGCCGCAAATAATATAAATACGTGGGTTCAGTTCTTAATCCCACTTTTCATAGCCCAAAGCCCTAGCACGAAGTTCTACTCTCTCTACCATTAGAATTCATCAAGGTAAGCCTATTCTAATCATCCCAAGTGAATTCCAACGTATATTCATGAATATTAAATGAGAATTCATTGTTCCTTGCATAGGGTTTTCAAGAAAACCCATCTAAAGGATTCAAGACTAAAGCTTTTGGATTTCTCCTTCAAGTTCAGACCTTTTTACAAGTTTTGGAGTGGTACAGGTATGTAGGGTTTCTATCTACATGTGGGAACATCATTGTTCTTTCCCATGCCACGTTCTTCTATGATTATATGAAAGTTCATCAAAACTGGGGTTATTGACATGTTCATGATAACCCTAAGTACATGTACCATGATATACTATGTTTGTATGATTACTTCGTTATTGTGTTCTTGATACTCCATTTTGGTTATTGAGAATCTGTCCGTAATCCATGAAAACCCATGCTTTGCATTCCATGAGTTCTTAAATGCAAGATATGAACTATTACGTTTATTTTCGTGAAATTCTACATGCTTCCATGTTCTCATACAAGTCATACTATGTATCTATCTTCATGTTGTTGACGCCTAATTTTTGACCCCCGTAATTTACTTTAATTACCCAGAATCCTTCAATATTAAGCAGAGTGAAGTACGTATTTTTTTTAAGAAATCAAAATAATTTTCTAAAATTATTTAGTAAATAATTTACCAATTTTTTGGGTGAAATAATTTCTATAATATTATTTTAAGTATTTTTCACAATTATAATACTTTGGCTAAATTAACCAGAAAAGAGGATAATTTACCATAATTATTCTCTTAATTGTCTAAATTGTGACGAAAATATCAATTTGCAAAGTATTTTGCTCTGTTTAATGTAAGGAATCTGTTTAATTAAGTCAATTAGCCATTTTTACCCCTCAATTCTTATCTAGTCAATTTATTAGAATTTAATCATAATTAATTAAGTTTTAATTGTAATTGATTTTTGAAAATTGCCATTAAGCGGCTGTAATAGAAATAATTAGTTATTAGCCAATTATGGCAATAATTTAAACTAGCCAAATTTATTTAAGGTTTTTTGACATTTTTTTAAAAATTATTATTATTATTTTCTTTTAAATTTGGCCAATTAGTTTAAATGGGGTCTTATTTTAAATATCCAAATAGTGGACATCGTTTTAAAGTTGGGCTATTTGTTAAAATCTGCATTTTTTGCCCCGCCCATGTATACATGAATATACACGAGTATACTCGTATACCCATGTATATCATGTATACATACACCACAAATCAGTTTTTTAAAAAAATAATATATTGAGCCGAGTCCATCCCCAAAAATGACCAGACCCGGCCCAAGGCGGGCTTAAAGGGGTAACCCCCTTTCCACTTAACCATTTTCCTTCACCAAATGGCCCTTAAGAGACGATAAAGGGTTTCCTTTGAAGGAAACCCAAGCAGCCATGGGGCCACCCTCTCTCTCCTCTCGTCATCTCGCCATTTTTGGCAAATATTCAGAGGTGTAAGGCCTTTAACAGGCCTGGTATGGACGATTGAAGGCAATGCATTTATTGTCTCCTCCATTTTTCACCAAACTCTACCCAAACGAGGTGTAAGTAATCCTTTTCTTGCCTTTTTATCAAATTAACGTTCAAAACTCTGAGCTTTCTTAATGGTTTTTGTTTGCACTTGTTCGAATTTGAGGAATTTGATTAGTTCATGAAGAACCCTACGGATCGATCTTCTAACAACTTAATCTGGTCCTTTGATGTTGTTTTTTATTCAATCCTAGCCCTACAATACCGAATTATGAGGAGGAAATCCCAAAATTGGGATTTATCCCACATCGTGAACCTAGGGTTTAGGGGATTTCTATAAATAGGGCCCTTTACTCGCATTTTTGAAAGGGGAAGAAAATTTTTTACACAAAAAATATATACTTAAGCTTATGTTTTGGCAATATTCTCCTTTGAGACTTAAAAGTTTAAGTTTTAAATATTTTTTTACTTTTGCTGTGTGGTTAAGCTTGCGATTTGAGGAGTAAAAGGTCGCCAATTCCAAATCTCGACAAGGTTGCACAAACAAAAAAAAAGGTAACATTCTGTAACACCTTGCCATTCGGGAGGAAGAGTGGCCACTTCCGGGTTCGCTACCTGGGGTGTATTAATTGCCTTGCTATTCGGGAGGAAGAGTAGCCACCGTGAATCCATATTCCGGTGAATTACGCAGTGTGCCTTGCTATTCGGGAGGAAGAGTAGCCACCGTGAATCCATATTCCGGTGTATTACGCAATGTTGTTGATAATTAGTTAGGCCTATATGGACGATTGTGATATCCATCTTTATTATGGAACTGATATTTATGCCTGATCGATTTAAAGCATAATTGAAATCGGGATTTTGGAATGGCTTTATAAACTTTTCAACAAACGATATTAAGAATCATAAATGGAATGACAGTTTTTATACTATCTTTTCAGAACTTATTTCGGTATGTATTATTATATTTTATTTTATTTTTATATTACTTATTGTCCCCGAGACACTCACTGAGTACGAAGTACTCAGGCATACCATTGTTGTTTTTGATGGTATGTTAGGTAACGGAGGAGAGCAGGTTCTTGATACTTCAGGCGCTTAGGAAGGACTTGTTGTTGCTGCAGATTTGGTGAGCCCACACGTTCATTCGTGGGACACCCTATTATGTTGCTCATTTATTATTAGTTTTTGGGCTGCATCCCGATGAGTCGAACTATTACCGCTTTATCCTAGAAGCTCCATAATATACATTCTTGTGGGTAGTTGTTGAGTTTTGTTACCTCTTGGGTGTTGTCACGTTTTGATTAACTTTTATGATATTAAAGACTTCCGCTGATTTAGTTTATGTATTCAGGATTTGTTACATTTAATTTATAAACTGTTGGAGGCGAATGTTGAACCTGGCGGGTTCAAGTATTATTATTGTGTTGTTTAGGTTCTTCCGATGTTGTTCATGACGTCGGATGCCGGTCACGTCTAGGGTGGGTTTTGGGGCGTGACAAGCTTGGTATCAGAGCCTAGGTTTAATTACGTCCTAGGATTATTGTCGGTGTCTGTGGAGCTGTGTCTAGTGGGGTTTTCCTTGTGCAGCCTGATCACCTGAATGACCGAGAAACGCCCAGGACATTTATAGGTGTTTCCTATTCTTCTTGATTCTAGATTGTGCTGTAGAGCTTAAAGTCCTTTTTAGGATCGTTCTAATTCGCTCGTTAATTCGTGCCTTGCAGAAATGACTCTGACGCGATCCAAAAATGGTAAACGAGGACGTCCTGCGAAAGTTAACAGAAATCTTGGGGGCGCGAATGTTGGTAATGAAAATGATGCTGGAAATCAAGCACCACCCTAGCACCGCCTGCTCCTGCTGTTCCTGTTGCGGGTGTGCCTGAGATTGGTACTATGCAAACGGCTATTCAAATGTTGACTGCTTTGGTTGCGATTAACAGCAGCGTAGAGGTGTGGGACCTCATGGTGGAGGCAGATTTAAGCAGTTCCTAGACTTAAAGCCACCAGAGTTCTTTGGGTCACGAGAGGTGGACGACCCCCAACACTTTGTAGATGAGACCTTTAAGGTATTGAGGGCAATGGATGCCCAGGATTCTGAAGATGTGAGGCTTGCTTCGTATTAGTTGAAGGATGTTGCTCATGTATGGTTTGAGATGTGGGAATCTGAGAGAGGTGACGCTGCTTTAGCTCCGACGTGGGCTGAATTTGAAGAGGCGTTCATGGAAAGGTTCTTGTCTGATGAGGAAAGAATTGCTATGGCTACGAAGTTTGAAAAGCTAGAGCAGGGTAACAAGTCAGTTCGTGAGTATAGTTTGGAGTTCACTCGTCTGTCAAAGTATGCTTTATACATGATTCCGACTGAAAAACAAAAGTTGACTCGTTTTGTGAAAGGCCTAGTATCACGTATCAAGTCTGCATGTGCTGCTGTTGCTATGTCTCCTACTTGGACTTTCTCATCTCTGGTTGAGTTTGCTGAACAACAAGAAAGTTGGAAAAATGAATAGAGGGTGGATCGAGATCAACACAAGAAGTCCCGATCAGCGGGTGGTTTCAGTGGTAGTAATTATAGGGGAGGGCAGAGTAAAGGGTATTCTGCGCCTGCTCAGTCTGGCGCTTATTCCCATGCTAATGTGTTTTCTGGTAGGCAAGGCCGGAAGACTAATAATAATAATGGTAAGTTTTCGCAGGGAAGTAGTCGTCCGCCAGTGTGGGAGGATCGTATCTGTCATCAGTGTGGTGTTAAGGGGCATCTTAAGAGGGACTGCAGAAAGTGGCTACGTGAGATTGCTGCTATGAATAACCAAGAGAATGATTCGCCTGCTTCTGCATCTGCTAAAAATCCGTCTGCTGGTAATGCTATCAATAATTATCATAATGCTCGTAATAATGGCAAAGGAAAGGAAGTTGCTAATACTTCTGGTGGAGGGACAACTCGGCTTTATGGGCTGACTCGTAGGGAGGCAGCTGAGGCTTCTGATGCTGTGGTTACATGTATCCTTACCATATGTTCTCATGATGCTTACTCATTGATGGATCCGTGTTCAAATTTATCCTATGTGACTCCTTATTTTGCTCTTGATATGGGTATGAAACCCGAACCTTTGTTGGAACCCTTTGCTGTTGATACGCCTTCGGGTGTTCCTGTTATTACTTCTAGAGTGTATAGAAATTGTGTTGTTGTGATTAAAGGCCGTGAGACCGTGGCTGATTTGTATGAACTTGAGATGGTGAATTTTGATGTAATTATAGGGATGGACTGGTTGTCTGCGTGTTATGCTAATGTGTATTGTCGCCATAAGTTAGTTCGTTTCGCCTTTCCCGATGAGCCTGTTATTGTGTGGAAGGGTGAAATTGCTAAGCCAAAGGGTAGATTTATTTCCTATCTTAAGGCTCATAAGATGATTACTAAGGGGTGTATTTACCATTTGGTTGCAGTTAATGATACAAAAGTCGTAGTACCCGAATTTGCATCTGTTCCCATAGTAAGGGATTATCCCAAAGTATTTCCTGAAGATCTTCCCAGTATTCCTCCTGATAGAGTTATTGATTTTGGGATTGATGTTATCCCCGACACCCAACCTATTTCTATTCCACCTTATCGTATGGCTCCAGCGGAGCTAAGGGAATTGAAGGACTTGTTGGATAAGGGTTTCATCCGACCAAGTTCCTCACCTTGGGGTGCTCCAGTCTTGTTTGTTAGGAAGAAGGATGGTTCCCTGAGAATATGTGTTGACTACCGTCAGCTTAATAAAGTGACCATTAAGAATAAGTATCCCTTTCCTAGAATAGATGATTTGTTTGACCAACTTCAGGGTGATAAGTTCTTTTCAAAGATTGACCTGAGGTCTGGGTATCATCAGTTGAAGATAAAGGAGGAGGATATCCCGAAAACTGCCTTCCGTACGCGTTATGGGCACTTTGAGTTTCTAGTCATGTCTTTTGGGTTGACTAATGCGCCTGCTACATTCATGGATTTAATGAACCGTGTGATTAAGCCGTATCTAGACCGCTTCATTATTGTGTTTATTGATGACATTTTGGTGTACTCTAAGGATCGTGAGGATCATGCTAATCATTTGAGGATAACTTTGACAACACTTGAGGAGAACGAGCTATATGCAAAATTCTCTAAGTGTGAATTCTGGCTTGATTCTGTGGCTTTCTTGGGCCATGTGGTGATCGGGGACGGCATTAAAGTAGACCCTCAGAAAATTGCAGCGGTGAAGGATTGGCCTAGACCCACTAGTGCGACTGAAATTTGTAGTTTCTTGGGTTTGGCAAACTATTACCGAAAGTTTGTGGAAGGTTTTTCGTCAATAGCCTCTCCACTGACTAAATTGACACAGAAGACTACTAAGTTTCAGTGGTCTGAAGCTTGTGAAAGGAGTTTCCAAGAGCTTAAGACAAGGTTGACTTCGACTCCTATTTTGACGTTACCTTCGGGGTCTGGTGGATATGTGGTGTATTGTGATGCTTCTAGAATTGGTTTCGGTTGTGTATTGATGCAGAACGGTATGGTGATTGCTTATGCTTCGCGTCAGTTGAAGAAGCATGAGAAAAACTATCCGACTCATGACTTGGAGTTGGCTGTTGTGGTATTTGCTTTGAAAATTTGGCGTCATCACCTGTATGGTGAGCATTGTGATGTTTTTACTGATCACAAGAGTCTGCAATATATCTTCAAGCAGCGAGAGTTGAACCTCAGGCAGAGGAGGTGGTTGGAGTTGTTAAAATACTACGACTTGAATATTCTGTATCACCCTGGTAAGGCTAATGTGGTTGCTGATGCTTTGAGCAGAAAATCTATGGGCACGTTGGCTTATTTGCGTGCTCGTGACATGCCCATGGGGAAAGAGATTCGAAGGCTCGCTAGTCTTGGGGTTAGGCTTGATGAAACTGAAGATGGAGAGTTAGTGGGAATCACTCCATCACGGTCTGACATTGTAGAAAGGATTAAATTCAAGCAATATGATGATGAACTTTTGGCAAAGCTGAGAGATGGAGTGGAAAGGGGTGAGTACACTTCATTTACAGTTGGGACTGGCGATAGTGTTCTGCGATTGCAAGGACGATTGTGTGTTCCCGATGTTGATGGTCTTCGACAAGAACTAATGATGGAAGCTCATAGTTCCAAGTATTCGGTTCATCCGGGATCCACCAAGATGTCTAAGGATTTGAAACAACACTATTGGTGGAAGAGCATGAAGGTTGATATTTCTAACTTTGTGGCAAAGTGTTTGAACTGTCAACAGGTGAAAGCTGAACATCAAAGTCCTGGTGGCTTGGCTCAAAACATTGAGATTCCTCAATGGAAGTGGGAGATGATAAATATGGACTGTGTTGCAGGTTTACCTCGCACAAGGGCCAAGTATGATTCAATTTGGGTGATCGTGGATAAGCTCACGAAGTCTGCCCATTTTCTTCCTGTAAAGACGTCATATGCCGCTGCAGAGTACGCCAAGTTATATTTGAAGGAGATTGTTAGGTTGCATGGTGTTCCAACTTACTGCTCATTTCTGGCAGATGTTTCAAGAAGGTTTGGGGACTAGAGTGAAACTGAGCACTGCCTTTCATCCTCAAACTGACGGGCAAGCAGAGAGAACTATTCAAACTTTGGAAGATATGTTGCGTGCTTGTGCAATCGATTTTGGAGGAATTTGGGATGAACACCTACCTTTGGTGGAATTCGCTTACAATAATATCTATCAAGCTAGTATTCAGATGGCTCCTTATGAGGCTCTATATGGGAGGCGTTGTCGGTCTCCAATTGGCTGGTTTGAACCAACGGAAGTAGAGTTGTTGGGTCCTGATTCAATTCATGAGGCAATCGAAAAGGTAAATCTTATTGTGCAACGACTAAAGACCGCTCAGAGTAGACAAAAGTCTTATACGGACATGAGGCGTAGGGAATTGGAATTTGCTGTTGGTGACAAGGTTTTCTTGAAGGTGTCACCTATGAAGGGGGTAATGCGTTTTGGCAGAAAGGGCAAGCTTAGTCCTCGCTACATTGGTCCTTATGAGATTATTAGAAGAGATGGGAAGGTAGCTTATGATTTGAGGTTACCGGCTGAGATGTCCATGGTTCATCCGGTGTTTCACATTTCGATGTTGAGGTTGTATAAACCTGACTCTTCTCATGTGTTGAACTATGAAGAGGTTGAGATTGATGAATCCTTGTCTTATGAAGAAGAACCAGTTCAGATTTTAGATCGCCAAGTTAGAAGGTTGAGAACAAAGGATGTTGCGTCGGTCAAAGTGTTGTGGCGAAATCATAATACTGAGGAAGCTACTTGGGAAGCGGAAGAGGAAATGAAGAAGAGATATCCGCACTTGTTCCCTATTTCACGTATGAGTTAAGTTTTGAACCATTCGTGCACAAGGTGATTGTGTGGTTAAATTCGTGTTGATTAATTACCTTCCTAGAATACTATCCTCATTCGAGGACGAATGATCTTAAGTGGGGGATAATGTAACACCTCATAAACTTGAACTAGGAGTGAATGTGTAAAAATATAGTAATAAGATGATATTATATCTATATGAATCCATTCTTGATGAATTCTGGTGGAGGATGGTCGTTTTGAAGTCAAACCAACTAGTGTAGTTCTTAAGGGATCATAAATTCGCCTAAGTTTTGGTAGGTCTGTCTTCTGGGCGATTTTCATGAACATGTGTTGCGAATTTGGAAACAATTCCTTCATGAAAGTTATAGATCTTTGAAATAGATTTCCAACGGTAGGTTGCCCAGCCCAAACAAAGCTACGTACAAAAAGTTATGCCCGTTTTACTGAAGCATGTCTTCACTGGAAATTTTGCCTGTGTTACGGTGAGACGTTACGGACCGTAACACGTGTTACGGGCCGTAACATGAACTGTAACGTCTCAAAAATTTCCAGAAACTCTCTGGAAATTCCCACCAAGGGACGGTCCAAAGGACGGTCCGTAACACGAAGGACGGTCCGTCCTTCAGAGGCGTCCTTTGGCCCGTTTTCACCGGAAAAATATAAATAGGACCCTTGTTTTGTTTATTCCTCCACTTCCTAAACAACCCTAAGGACGAAAATCATTCCCCCAAGTCTTCAAATCAAAGGTAAGGGCATCCTTAACATTACTAAATCATTCTAACATCAAACCCATGATTCTTAACATGATTTGTGTGATCAAAACCTAAGGTTTGCAACATAATTCTTCCCAAAGTGATTCAAACTAGGGTTTGGGTGTTCTTCATTAGAAAAGTGAATTGTTAAACCTTGTTTAACAAATTAAGGCATGTCTCTCTTTTAAAAACTTATTTTGAATGAAAGTCACTTTTGAAACCATTGTTGGAAGTATAACTTTTATTCAAGATTCTTTAATGAATGAAATTAAAAGTATTCTTTTCATGTTTCTTGGACTCTAATTCATGTCTAAATGGTGGTTAATGTGTGTGAGGGGACAAACCCACATTAACGCTATTGTAACAAACCTTATATATGTATAAGATATTATGAATGTTTTCATCTATGAAAGATGCTTAATACTGATGGTTAAGAGTTGTTGATGACATTCTCATTGATGAATTGGGACATGGAAATCTTTTGTAAAGAATTTATACATTTTCAAAACTTTGATTGGAATGACTTATTCTTTCGATATGGCATAATGAACTTTAATGTTATTGATGGTGTGACTACTTTGAGACAAATTGTGAATCGGCTTCTATGCCATGGACTTTGTTGTTGTGTTTGCCTTGCTATTCGGGAGGAAGAGTAGCCACTATGGATCCTAGTGTATTAATTGCCTTGCCATTCGGGAGGAAGAGTGGACACTTCCGGGTTCGCTACCTGGGGTGTATTGATTGCCTTGCTATTCAGGAGGAAGAGTAGCCACCGTGAATCCATATTTCGGTGAATTGCGCAATGTGCCTTGTTAATCGGGAGGAAGCGTAGCCACCGTGAATCCATATTCCGGTGAATTGCGCAATGTGCCTTGCTATTCGGGAGGAAGAGTAGCCACCGTGAATCCATATTCCGGTGTATTACGCAATGTTGTTGATATTTAGTTGGGCCTATATGGGTGATTGTGATATCCATATTTATTATGGAACTGATATTTATGCCTGATCAATTTAAAGCATAATTGAAATCGGGATTTTGGAGTGGCTTTATAAACTGTTCAACAAACGATATTAAGAATCATAAATGGAATGACAGTTTTTATACTATCTTTTCAGAACTGATTTCGGTATGTATTATTATATTTTATTTTATTTTTATATTACTTATTGTCCCCGAGGCACTCACTGAGTACGAAGTACTCAGGCATACCATTGTTGTTTTTGATGGTATGTTAGGTAACGGAGGAGAGCAGGTTCTTGATACTTCAGGCGCTTAGGAAGGACTTGCTGTTGCTGCAGATTTGGTGAGCCCACACGTTCATTCGTGGGACACCCTATTATGTTGCTCATTTATTATTAGTTTTTGGGCTGCGTCCCGATGAGTCGAACTATTACCTCTTTATCCTAGAAGCTCCATAATATACGTTCTTGTGGCTAGTTGTTGAGTTTTGTTAACTCTTGGGCGTAGTCACGTTTTGATTAACTTTTATGATATTAAAGACTTCCGCTGATTTAGTTCATGTATTCAGGATTTGTTACATTTAATTTATAAATTGTTGGAGGCGAATGTTGAACCTGGCAGGTTCAAGTATTATTATTGTGTTGTTTAGGTTCTTCCGATGTTATTCATGACGTCGGATGCCGGTCACGTCTAGGGTGGGTTTTGGGGCGTGACACATTCTTACCCTTTCTCTTTATTAGTTTATTTAGTTAGTTTTTTTTATGTTCTTACTTGCCTCACATATTAATGATTATGTGCTTAGTCTACTTGTTTTTTCATATATACTGCAGCTAGTGTGTTATTTAGTTAGTTGCTTAGTCGGTTTAATATAATAATTCAGTATAAGTCATGCTTGGTGTGATTGGTTTTATTTGTTAGTTTAACATGATATTAATGGTGTCTAATCTATTTTGGTCTAGTTTCCCCTTGCTTTAGTATGGTAGTATAAAGTTGTGCTTGGTCTGTATAGATTGGTTCTGTTAGAGTTTATATGAGGTTATTTTTTGAATCATGTCCATGAGATCAAGAGGTGTGTTAGACAATTGTGATAGAATGCTGTGACTATTGGACATAACTATATTAAAAAAAATTAATTAGCTATTGTTGTGTGACACCAACTTGTCCTACATAAGCTGTTTATTTAATCTTAAGAAGGCCAAAAATTGTGTCATGTAGGGATATGTTTTGAACCTGATTAATGTGCCTAGATCTCATCTAGGTCATGCATGTTTTAAATAAATGTGCTAGTTGTAGTTGTTAAAACTTGAGGTGGCAGTGCTTCTTAATTGAACATGTTTATATATTCTAGCCTAGTTTAGCTTGTTAAGTTAAGTACATTAGTTATGTGAGGCTTGGATTAATCTAGTCTTAATTAGGCATGCTTATATGTTAGTTCAGCTTGTTTGATTGATCATGTTTATATGGTTGGTCTAGTTTAATCTGTTTAGTTAGCGATTCCCTATGTGTGGTTCAGCTAAGTTGATTGTCATGGTGGTAACAACATGATTTATGCATTATTAATTTTAAAAATCTATTTTTAACATGGGCAGCCTAGTTGTCTTTGCATATTGTACCCTTACAGTATGTGGTATGGTCCTGTTTGTAGCCTGATTTGTTTAACTAATAGATAAGGCCCTATAGTTTGGCTAAATGTAATAATGGCACTAAAAATAGTTTAAGCCTGTTAGTATTGAGTGTCCAGGCTACCTTGATCTTGTTACTGGCCTTGCTGAGTTTAAGCATGGTTTGAACTGTTTAAAACTTGTTTGGTATCTCTGTTATTTGGTTAGCCCCTCATCTAGTTGGTAAGGAAGTTGTCAGGATAAATAAGCCCTATACATGATAATAAGGAACCTCAAGCAATCAACTAATCATTAGTAAACATGTTAAAGGATCAGCCCAGTACACTCTATGAAATTGGATTTTAAATCATGCTTTTCTTTGTGGTTTGTTGCTATGTTTAAAGTAAGTGTAAGTTAAGTCTATTTTGAAGATCAATACTTGACTTATGATAATAAAATAAAATATAAAACATGTCCCGTAATAACTTTATGTCATATTCTGGGAGGATAACGACTTTGCCATGTTAAGAAGGTCTTGTTTGCCTAAACAGTAACTGTAAGTTGGAAATATTGGCATTCCTTTTGTCTATGAAATCTTGGGTTTATACTGGCTTGGTTTGTTATATGTGAATTGAGTGACAACCATGAAAATCCTACTTTTACGTGCTATGTGTCATTTATATTTGTGCCTTGAGCTGGGGATATGCCCAGTAGACCAAGTATACACAGCTTGATATGTCTCTGGTATACAAGGATTTGTTTATTTAGTATAAGCGAGGTATATCACCCACATGAATTAGGAATTTTTCTTTTGCCTTAACCAGTACTCAGTTGGGCTTGGTCTTTTACTTGTTCTAACATATTGGGCCTCCATTTTCTTGCCTCTGCTACTCTCTTTTATGATTGGAGTTTGGGCCTTCCACTTTCTTCATTTCTTTTAAGTTTTGGTCCTGTTAGGCCATCTGTGTTTTGGGCCAGACCTTTGTGCCATATTAATTTAATTGATTAAGTATGTGATTGTAAATTGTGTGTATGGATAATTATAGCTAGCTCTTATTGTATGTTTAGTATACAAATCTTGAACACTCCCTCTCATATACTATGAGCTTAACACATAAATGGAGAGGCAAAATTGCACTTCGGGGTTAAGCTTAAGCCTTCCCTGGTGTCTGCCATGTCTGGGGTTCCCTTAAACCCCTTGAATCTTGTACTGCATCTGGAACAAGAGGGTGAAAGCTTTCCTTTTTGGGTTGTTTTAGTATCTCCATGGGTGTGTATATCAATGGTATATAGTTGATAGGTGTGTATACTTATTCGTGTGGCATTGCCTATTTCTGTTTAAGAAAATTATCCTATGGGCCTGTTTACTTTATTTCAGTTTTGGGCCTGTTTTCTGTGCTATTTCAGTCTATGTGGGCCTTAAATTCAGGGCCTACAGTTATTTGCATTTTGGGCTTGTTTCTTTGTTGTTTCAGTCCATGTGGGTGTGTATGTTTAGTCGAGTTTCTATTTCATCAAATGTAGTATATTTTTAGAATCATATGACTTCTATGTATTTATTACACAAAACTTTGTCTTAATTAAACCTCAGTTTTAGATGCTTTCTAATCCATATTTCCCTTTCTTCTTTGTTCGCATAAAACACCATTGTTTGGGCCGCATCCTTGCATGAAACCTGTTTGGCCAGAGGCCCAACTTCCTTCTTTTATCGAGTCCGATGGAGGAGAAATGGAAGCTAATATGTTGAAGGCCCAGTCATGGGTGAAAATTACACTGATGGGTTTGGGTAGGCCCATCAGTCGAAATTTACCTTGCTTCATTCCTGCCTTGCATTATGTATCTTGCTTGTATATTTGTTGTATATGTAAACAACACTTATATATTGGAACCCCTATGGATGCTAGAACTTAGGACAACATTTAGAGTTTTTTTAGGAAAGTCGCCTAAACTATTTTTCAAAGTTCGAATAACTTAAATCTTTGCATGAAATAGAACCTAATCCAATTTTAACTATGTTTAAAACTGGACTAGTGTTTTGAATAAGGCAAAATGATTCCAAAGTTGATTAAGTGGTAGAGGGATTTGGGCCTTCCGCCCTTTTTTGTTAAAATTAACACCTTGAAATAATTGAACTGTTTTGGGCCTTAAGCCCACTGACGAAACCGGACTGCTTACAGAAAAAATGAAATTCAAGAAGTAGCCTAATATTGTTTAAATGGTGGAATTGTTTTATTTTTATAAAAAATGCTCTGAATACTTTGAGAAAAATCTAGGTTTTTGGTAAAGTTAAAGTTTAGATCTTATTTAGGGATAAAAACTGACTACTTTTTTTTTTTACTTAAAAAGGATACGGAGACTATTTGGGCCAAAGAATTGTGGACCAAGATTGAAAAGAGACATTTGGACTGGGAAGCCCAACACTAAATTTGGATCACTTGAACTTCTTACTTGGATACATTTCTGAAAAAGGACTTTGGGCCTGGAAACCCAACATTATACGGATTGAAATAAGAGGAATATTTTTGGACCAAGATTGAGGTATGATGGACTTTGGACTTGGAATATGGTTTGACCTTATGAGCTTTAAAAAATGATAAAATTTGGACTTAACAAAAATTTTCCTTTTTCTTATATATATATATAGGAGAATACTCCATATTTTCTTATATAAAATAAAAACCCGTAAGAACTAAACTCATATTATTAGGAATAGAATAGTAGCGACTCTACTCGGGAGAAATTCCAGGTGTGTCCTAGTCCGGCAATAAAGTGAGTTGAACACTTACGTGGATTTTCGAACCCAAAAAACCCCTTTTATAAGGGGACTTTTTGCCGAATTTTGTATCGAAATTATGATATGAACAAAAAATGACATTTTGCGAAAATTTAAACATTTTAAAACAAATAAGTACATTAATCACACATTGAAGCTCGTAGGTCAACCGTATTCTACGGATCTTTAATATTAGGGTGCGTAAAACCTTCCCTAGGGGATCACCAGAACTCTTACCTCGAACTTTTGTACCAAAAAAATTTCTCTCTTGCTTGAAAAAATCTTTTACCCGGTTTTCCTAGTTTTCTTTTAATAAATTAGGTGACAAATCTAAAATTACTAAAATTCGATTAGAGCACCAACAACCTCGTAGTAACTTTTATGCCTTAACCCGCGTAAAAGCGAACCGTAACATATGGCGACTCCGCTGGAGATTTTCTAGGTTCTAACCATATAGGTTTCAATATAATGTGATTTTATATATTACTAATTAGTTTATGTGTTTAAATTCCGCAACTATAACAGTCATTCATTTCATATCATAAACTCCGCCACTCTGGCAAAAATGCATGATTTCAAAGGGGACGCATGGGGTCGCGGTCTTGCCTTCACTAAAAAACCAAAACACCCTTTCTTTGGAACACGTTGAATGTTAAGTTGGTGTGCGGTCACCCAACGACCGACAACGGTTCACCCCGAGTAGTCCTCTTGGTTCCAAGGTCAATTCGAAAAACCCATTCTTGCATATGCCTAGGTTAGAGCTAAGCCAAATCCAAATGTGAAGTAGACTGTGTGGTTTGGATATCTTAGACATATCCAAACACGATAGGGAGACTACCCCATGTCAAGTACGGTCTGTGACCCGAAAAACACTGCATCTCATAATACGTGCTATTTGAAAATATGTAATGTGCCTATGAATGAAACCATTGCCTAGTGGGGGGCCGGTTAACTTTGGTTTCTGCGATCAATTTAAGTTTTGATATGGTCCTAACTACACCTAAGTTGCTGTTGATTTGGTTGGGCCAAATGTCCTCGGAGGAGAAAAAGGAAATTTCATGTCATTTAGGAAACTTGACATCCATTATGACTATGATCGGTTGCAAGGAATTGATAGAGGTAATTACTGGATTTTGGGATAGAGACCGGATGATTTTCAAATTCGGGGATGACAACGAAATGACGCTAACTCTGGAGGAGTTTAAGGATGTGTTGACTAGCGTAGGCTCGGGGCTGAAAAGAAGAAAGAAATCCGACCAAAATGCTTTAATCCCAGAAAAACCCACTTACTCCCAAATTTGTAGAATGCTTTCTTTGAATTACGCCAATTGGGCCCATGGCCCCACCATACCCTTTAGAGAGATATACAGAAGGTTTGGAAGCCCGGACGAATTTATGGAGTATCCCGGTGAATTCAAGACTTATGCCAACTGGATGGCCACCAGACCTTTGGCTTTCACCATTTGCTTTTTGGGAACCATGGTTTTTCCCAAGGATTGGTCCTTAGCCATAGATACCTGAGTCATTTCAGTCACCCATGTCATCTTCTACGGCATAACCCAACAAGAAGAAACCAAATACTTTGACATAACCCCGATCATACTAGCCGATTTTCACTGAGCCTTGAGCCTCTGCCGGAATTACTAAAAATACTTCAAAGGCTATAACCTACTCCTATAATGGTGGATCCTCAAGCACATGATCAAGGTTAGGGGTGAACAACACTTAAGTAAGCCGGCCGAAAGGGATAGTCTTCATGATTTTTGCCCAAACTTCGGAGAGCAAAACAAACAGAGCTGGACACTCACCTTTTCTAGATTGAAGGAGCAAAGCATTCAATGGATGTTCCATGACTTTATGTCCACCGAAGTTGTGGTTAAAGGAAGAAAGTGTCCATTCTTACCACTTATGGGATTCGCCCTTATGTACCTGCCAGGGTCTTGAGACAATTTGGGAGAATCCAAGTCATACCCCAAATTGGAGGCATGGGGGATTTCATCATTGACTAGAACATTGACAGACCACCGAGAGCTTTGGATTGCATACAAGAACGGAAGGGTCGCATGATTTGGGGTCCCGATACCTTAGCCGAAGATAGGTTTCGTCCGGGTTGTGTTGTGGAGTATAAGGATTGGTTGAGGGCCGACTTACAAGGCACACTGCCTCCTAGACCTATTCTCTACAGCTGTGTCCAAGACAAGGATTCGCAAGCCAAGATCCGAACCCGTTTGGTTCAGAGAAGAGCTGACGACATAGATACCAAGTATTTGGAGAAAATTGAGCATGACAAAACCATCATAGAAAGTCTGAAGCATGAATTGGAGCTTACTAATGATTGCTTGATCTAGCTAGATGATCGGATGAAGAAGATTTTAGATGATGTCACTCCACTGACTTTCACACAGAAAGGATTTCTGATGGACGTCACTTTAACATCAACCCATCTTCACATCCAGACTACCTTCCGAAAGGCGAAGAAAGCCAAGACTGGCTGGGATCGGGCTTCATCATCCACCACTGGAGGATAATTTTGCTGATTTATTTTATGCACTGTCTTTACTTTATCTTTTGTACCCCTTCTGGGAAGAATATTACTATTAATGATTATGGGGCAATGGGTTGATTCAAATGGCACATTTATATTTCAAGCAATTAATATGCTTAGGAGCACGCGTAGTATAATCTTATAAACTGCTTTGTGAGACTTATTTGCTTTCATATGTTTCACTTAAATGCTTAATTGATCTCGAATGCCGCCCACTCACCCAAAGAAAAACAATGAACAAAATTACCCATACTAAGCCTAATAACTTTCTCAGAATCTGAAGATGAACAAAAATGCAGCCGAGCTCGAGGTCATGAGAAAGAATGAGGTCTCACTTCGCCAAAAAATTCAAGATGTCAAAAAGCAGATCCGAGCGATCAAAGACAAGATCAAAGAGGCGGATGAGTTAATGGATTCGGCTGAGAGTTCGCCCAAGATACCTGTTTAAGCTCAAGGAGAGAACGTCCTGGACAAGGGAAAAGGGATTCTTCCCGAATACATCCCGGTAATGAAGGAGTCCGAGGAAGAAGAAATGGAGTCGGAGCCGCAGGAGCCCATGTGGCCATCAAAGGGGGCTGCATCCGCTGCACCGTCAAGCCTAAAAAGAGAAGAAACCTTCGCTGCACCATCAAGTACAAAAAGGAAAGAAACCTCTGCTGCACCGTCAAGCCAAAAAGGGGAAGGAACTTCTACTGCGCCATCAAGCCTTAGGGAAGAGCCCGTGGAGCGAATAGGGTATGCCTAACCAGCTTCGCCCGAATGGTGGGCTATTGCGATCAAGGCATTGGATTATCCTTACCGCGTCTCGCCTAAGTACATTACGAGCGAGGAAATGATGATCAAGCTTCGAAGCAAAGGAATAGTCAGTATTTTCTTTGATAGGTTGCCACCATGTGCTCCGGTCTTTGCACACAAGAGGTGCCCTTATCACCAAGATCAGGCAGGGCACACCATCAATGAATGTTTAGCCTTCAAGAAGAGACTCATCAAGCTGATAGATGAGAAAAGCATCACCAAGATGTGGGGACTGCATTCAGTTTTGGTCCATGACAATATTATCCCTACTGAAGGGATTACTCTGAACACTCGCATTTGGCGTTATGACTTTACAGTATTTAGGGACTCTTACGCCAGCATCTTCCAGAAGTTGGTCAACATTGGGAAGATTTGCCCCATCAGAGCCAGAAGGGCTCAAACTGAAGGAGTTGGCCACCGCAAATGTGTCTGTACCATTCTGGAGCCTTGGGGCATGACATAGAAGAGTGCGATGTGTTCAAGTTTGAATTAGAGAATTTGGTCCAAAAAGGCGCCATTTGGTTGGTGCTCCCATCTCAGTACTAGGATGTGGGGCCTTTAAGGCCAGAAATGGTTGAACGGACAAACAACCTATTGACCTCAAAAGAAAGGTCACCTTTCGGGTAGTTTTTAAGGGATCCCATTTTTTGTACTTAATACGGATTTGTCCCCCCTATTTTATGTAAACAGAACTGCGCTGACCTGACGTCCCAAGGAGGGATAAGCAGGAAGCCCTTATCGGGCTTGGTCACGAGTAGGTTTTAAAATAGGGAGTCTGCATGAACTGCCTGAGTTATCACCTACTGAAGACGTCATGAAACTGATGTTTGAAAAAATCGTCCATCTACAAGAGGAAGTGGCGCGAAACAAAGCTGATAATGCTGCCTGAGAGGCCCCTGCTTAAGAAACAAGGCCTCCGCCGTTTTTTCCATCTCTGAATTCACCATTACCCGATCACTTCCTCACCCGGTCCGTTATGACCACCATTCCATTTACCCCAATCGACGGGCACATTGGTGCCTCGAACCATACCTCACTGCCACTTAGCATTAACCAAATTCCTGAAACCGCTCACGCTATCCCCTCTTACCCAGTGCAACAAAATACCCATCCCGGCATCACAATAAAACCAAGTCCCATCCCACTACCAACCGACAAAAGCACCCCTATTACCCGAACTCGCCCTGCTATTTCTTTCCACACACCTGTCACACCAGGCACCTTTTTACCCGATCAAGAAATTGACCATCATGAGAAGATGGAAAAAACGTAGAAGGCTGAGCAGGAAAAACAGGAAGAAAGGCTTGAGCGGAAGATGACTGCAATGTTGGAACAATCCATGAGGACTACCCTCATTGGCACAGGCCTGAGCTATGACGATTCGTGTATGCATCCCAACTTGGATTTACCCGAGTGCTTCAAAGTACCCCGTTGCGAGTTCTTCAAGGGAACGGGCAATCCCAAATCACATCTACGGGCCTATTGTGACCAATTGGTCGGCGTCTGAGACAACTAAGCGTTCATTATGAGGTTGTTCAGCTGAAGTTTGACCGAAGAAACCTTAGAATAGTTCACGGCGCAAGACATACGCCGTTGGATCACATGGGAAGACATGGCTGCGACTTTCATGGAAAGGTTTCGCTCTAACGTGGAGACAGTACCAAATAGATACTACTTGGAGAAGGTAAAACAAAAGTCCACCGAAAACTTCCTCGAGTATGCGAGCATGTGGAGGACAGAGGCCGCCCGAGTACAACCCCCAATGGGCGAAGAAGAACTTGTGTCGGTTTTCATCCGTTCACAAGAAACAGATTTCTATGATAGAATGCTTTCAATGGCAGAAAGACCTTTTTCTGAACTGGTCAAAATGGGCGAGGCCATAGAAAAAGGTCACAAGACTAGCCGAATCATAAGTATGACTAGAAAATCCATCGGTTCAAGCTCAACCGGGATTGTACGCAAGAAGAAAGAAGACGTGGCTAGAATATCCCACACTCCTAGACCCAAATCCAAAAGAAAAGAAGATTTCTCGACGGAAGCATACGCTTCACCTCCCCCAAATACCTATATTCCCACCCCTTACAACACGGTGCCCGTATATTACGAGCAACTAACCTTCCAATCACATCCCTAAAATTACTAAGCTCAGCAAAATGCCTTCCAATCACGACTCCCAAATTACCAAGCTCCACAGCCAAATTATCAAACTCTCTCACCCATTTACCGCACTCCACAAAATAACCAACCCAATACTTATTAGAAAGAAACCACCTCGAGTATTCACCCCACTGATGGAATCTCAAACTGATTTATTCAAAAGATTAAGCGCGGTTGGAATGATCCAAGCGCTTTCCCCAAAGGTCGTCGACCTAAAGAATCAATTTTACCGAGCTGACCAGACATGTGCCTATCATTCCAATGGCATAGGACACAGTACTAAATATTGCATTAATCTCAAGTACAAAATACAATATCTAATTGATCGGAAGGAAATTGTACTCCAAACAGCCCCTCCAAATGTGAACACCAACCCTTTTCCGAACGATGGCAACAATGTGATTCACATGATTGAAAGCGAAGAAGTCTGCGTCGCAGGAAGGCCCACAATCCATAATTCTGTGAAAGAACTTGAGCGCACAGTAGTGTTATTGTACTTGCAAGAACGCCCGTGATTCAAAGTATTAATCCTTGTGCCAGTGACAGCGCATATAGCTCAAGTGACTCCAGCACCACCTCGCAAGGAGTTCATAGTCCAAGTTGCTGCCGCACATGGCATCACAAGATCAGGGAGATGCTACGCTCCCAAAGATCTGGCCCAAGGGGCACCCTGAAGGGAGGGAAACCAGGAAAGGACTATCACCGAAGTTGAGCTGAAGATTTGTGGCGCCGAATGCAGCCAAAGGAATACTCCATTGTTGAGAAATTAAAGAAAACACCAGTCCAAATATCGGTACTGGCATTGTTGCAAAGTTCACCTCAACACTGCTTGGCTTTGATAAAGGTGTTTGAAGAAGCTCACGTCCCAGCTAGAATAAATAGTGAAAATCTGGCCGAAATGGTCTCTCATGTCATGGAGGAATATCAAATTGCCTTCACAGAGAAAGAGTTGCCCAAAGAAGGTATAAATCCTAACAAAGCGTTGTACATCATTATTATGTACCGCAACAAAGTGGTAACCTGAGTATTAATCGACAACGGGGCGGGACTTAACATTTGTCCCAAGTCTACCCTAACTCAGCTGGGATATGACCTTGGAAAAGTTTGTCAGAACCATACTAATATAAGAGCGTTCGACAGAGGCCGATGTGATGCCACTGGGGTAGTTGACTTGGACGTTCAAATAGGACTAGCTGAATTCCAATTCATGGAAATACCCGCCAATTATAATTTACTTCTGGGAAGACCATGGATCCATATGGCAAGGGCAGTACCATCCTCGCTCCATCAATCTGTAAAATTTGTCTGGGAAGGGGAAGAAGTGGTGATCCACGGAGAAGCCAGCATGCATAATTACCCTGACAACTCTCTGCCTGTCAATGAAGTTGCACCTAAAGGAACAGATTTTCATGTCATGGAGTTAGTGGGAGCTGCCCACAAGATAGATTCCCTGGAAACTACTATGCAGCAGTTTACAAAATGATTGTTTCTACTATGATCTTAAACGGGTTTGAACCCAACAAAGGTCTGGGGAAGAACTTGCAAGGCATCACTGAGCCAATTCCCATCCTCCCAGACAATTTTTGCTTTGGACTTGGTTATGTCCCAGTGGAAGAAGAGATACCTACCAAGAAGAAACAACAGATTGCGGATCTTTGCAAACCCATTCTAAACCTATACCAGTCATTTTCCTACATAATGCCTATGCCTGGAGACGCTGACATTGAAGAAGGGATAAGGATGCTATTCCAAGAAGAAGATTGCTCCGTGATTCTGGAAGAATGTGCTGAAGCACCCACCATCAGAGAGGCAGAACTGAGCGAGCAACTGTCCAACTGGACCTCTACCCCGCTACTGGCTCTTCGGTAGAGAAAGATGAATTTATTTTGGAAATGGGGAGAATCGGTCGAGGCCCGATTGCTCACCCTTTTGTCACTTACATGCTCGTAATGTTTCAAAGATGGAAATGGCTTGAATCAAGCCAAGACCACAGTTTGTACTTCTGAACATTTTTAAATCAATGAAAGCCTCGATTTATCAAAACTGTTTTTATTTATTTCCTGCATGCATGTTTTATTCTAACATCTTTTGCTTTGAATTTTTTTCAGTAATAAAAATAGTAAAGCAACCTTAAATGTCATGACATGTTGCAAAGCAAATGAGTCGGGCAGCATAGAGGAAGAAGAGTATGAGGAATATAATGAGACTACAATGCTACCCGAGGGTCTCGCGGAAGAAGTAGAACAACTAGAGAATGAGTAGAAGCCAATATGAATGAAACAGAAGCCATAAATCTAGCTGATGAAGAGAATGTCAGAGAGACAAGGATAAGTGCACACCTAGATACCCTTTTAAAAGAAGAATTGATAAGTTCACTAAGGGAGTATGTGGATATCTTCGCATGGTAATATGCTGACATGACGGGACTAAGCACCAATGTAGTATCCCACAGGTTACCCATCAATGAGGGTTTTGCTCCAATAAAGCAGAAAACCCGAAAATTCAAACCGGATCTTAGTATCTGAATCAAAGATGAGGTGGAAAAACAGATTAATTCAGGAGTGGTGGAAGTGACCTCCTACCCCACATGGCTAGCCAATATAGTTTCGGTACCCAAGAAAGACGGCAAGATAAGAATCTGCGTGGATTACCGAGATCTTAAGCAAGCTAGCCTAAAGGATAATTTTCCACTCTCGAACATCCACATACTCATAGATAATTGTGCCAAACACGAACTACAATCGTACGTGGATTGTTTCGCCGGTTACCATCAAATCCTAATGGATAGAGAGGATGTCGAGAAAATAGCCTTCATCACCCCATGGGGAGTGTACCATTACAGGGTAATGCCTTTCAGCCTCAAGAATGCCAGCGCAACATACATGAGAGCAATGATTACCATTTTCCACGATATGATCCATAGAGAAATTGAAGTCTATGTGGACGATGTCATTATTAAGTCAAGGGAAAGCTCGGACATACCACAGATTTGAGGAAATCCTTCGACAGGCTCCAAAAGTTTAACTTGAAATTGAACCCGGCTAAATGTGCGTTCGGAGTACCAAACGGAAAATTACTGGGGTTCATAGTCAGCCGAAGGGGCATAGAGCTAGACCCAACAAAGATCAAAGCAATCCAAGAATTACCTCTTCCCTAAACTAAGAAAGAAGTCATGAGTTTCCTGGGAAGGCTGAATTATATAGGGTGATTCATAGCTCAATCTACCAACACTGTGGAACCCATCCTCTAGCTCTTGAAAAAGGACGCTCCTACAAAATGGACAGAGGAGTGCCAAGAGGCATTCAACACTATCAAGAGATACCTGCACAACCCACCAGTCTTGGTACCACCAAGGCACGGGAGCCCATTACCGCTATGTTTGTCAGTTGTTGAAAAGGCCTTCGGTTGCGTGTTAGGACAACACGATGAAGAAGGAAAAAAATAGCGTGCCATTTACTATTTGAGCAAGAAGTTCATAGCCTGTGAGGCAAGATATACGCTAGTGGAGAAAACCTACTGCGTTCTAACTTGGGTGGCTCAAAAATTAAGGTATTATTTATCTTCGTACATCACTCACCTCATATCCAAGACGGACTCTTTGAGGTACATATTCCGATAGCCCATGCCCATCGGGAAATTGGCCAAATGGCAGATGCTGTTAAGTAAATTTGACATCATCTACCCAGCCAGAAAGCCATTAAAGATGCTTTGGCTGACATACTAACTGCAAGTCTGGTAGATGAAGAGCTCGAACCACTCCGCACCCAATTCCCAGATGAAGGGGTGTTGGCCGTAGAAGAAGAAGCAACAGAACCTTGCACTGGCTGGAAACTGTTCTTTGACGGAGCAGTGAATTATTAAAGTTCTGAAATCAGAGCGATTATGATATCGGAAAATGGGTAACACTACCCCATGGCTGCAAAACTCAAATTTTGTTGCACCAACAACATGGCTAAATATGAGGCCTGCATTCTGGGTCTTAGAATGGCACTGGATATGAACATCAATGAATTACTGGTCATTGAAGATTCTGACCTGCTGATTCATCAAGTACAAGGCGAATGGGCCACCAAGAATGAAAAGATCTTGCCATATGTGAACTTGGCACAAAGATTGTGCAAGAAATTCAGAAAGATCAAATTTCGACATACGCCGAGGGCTCATAATGAATTCGCCGATGCACTGGCCACAATAGCATCAATGATCTAGCATCCCGAAAGCAGTCACATTGACCCGCTAAGGATAACTCTAAAAGAAGAGCATGCCCACTGTTGCTACATGGAAGCTGAGCCATATGGCAAACCGTGGTACAATGACATCAAAATGTATCTAGAAAGATAGGAATATCCCGAACGCATTACAAATGGAAAAAAGAAGACCATCAGAAGAATAGCGAATGGTTTCTGCTTAAACAAGGAAATACTGTACAAACGGACGCCAGATTTGGGTTTGCTTCGATATGTAGATGCCGGCGAAGCCTCCAAACTTCTAGAAGAAGTACATGCTGGGACATGTGGACCACATATGAATGGATTTATACTGGCAAAGAAGATTCTACAAGTTGGAAATTATTGGATGACCATGGAAAGTGATTGCTACAAATATGTGAAAAGGTTCCATCAATGCCAAATCCACGGTGATCTAATCAAGGTCCCTCCAAGTGAACTTAACGCTATGAGTTCACCATGGCCTTTCCTTGCTTAGGGGATGAATGTTATTGGACCCATTGAACCCGCAACTTTAAATGGCCACCGGCTCATTTTAGTTGCCATTGACAACTTCATCAAGTGGGTGGAAGTAACGTCTCACAAATCAGTAACAAAGAAAGTGGTAGCTGACTTCGTACGAAACCACATCATATGCCGATTCGGTATACCCGAGTCCATCATAACAAATAATGGAGAAAATCTTAATAACCATCTGATGAAGGATATCTGTGCCCAATTCAAGATCACTCACCGAAACTCGACAGCCTACCAGCCACAAATGAATGGAGCCGTAGAAGCAGCCAACAAAAATATCAAAAGGATATTGAGAAAAATGACTAATAATTATAAAGGTTGGCACGAGCAGTTGCCTTATGCTTTATTGGGATACCGTACTACGGCCCGAACTTCAATAAAAGCAACTCTATACCTGCTGTTTATTGAACTGAAGCAGTCAAAGTTGTCGAAGTTGAGATACCTTCTTTGAGAATCATTCAAGAAGCAGAATTAGACAATGTTGAATGTGTCCAAGCTCGATATGATCAATTGGCATTAATTAATGAGAAAAGGATGGTTGCCTTATGTCAAGGTCAACTGTATCGACAAGGGATAGCAAGAGCTTTTAACAAGCGAGTCAGGACTAGGCTTTTCCAAATTAGGCAAATGGTGCTCAAAAGAATTTTTCCACATCAAGATGAATACAAAGGGAAGTTTTCTCCTAACTGGCAAGGTCCTTATGTGGTCCGCAAAGTGCTCTCCAGAGGAGCGGTAGTATTGGCAGAAATGGATAGACAAGAGTGGCTGAAGCCAATCAACTCAGATGCAATCAAGCGCTACTATGCATGAAGCCGAAGTTTTCCAGTTTGTAATAGCACCCTTTGTTTGTAATAATTTTTCTATTTGCTTGTATTAATTTATTTCCTTTGCTTGTAATCATTTTGTAATAGATAGAAAAGACCAAAACATCTCTGTAATCTGAACTACGCAATGACCTGACTTCCCCACAGTGGGCTATGTAGGCAGTCCATTTGGGACGCGGTCACACTATTAGTAAAAACCAAAAACTCCTTTACTTTTATTTCGAACTACGTTCGACCTGAATTCCTGCTGCGACAGGATACGTAGGTGCTCTTTGAGCTCGGTCGCACCAAAAGAAAAACCCAAGAAACCCCTAGGAAGCCTCAAAGATAAAACTACACAAAGGAGCAAGGATTGCTGCACGCCCAACTGGGGCAGAATTTTAGATGAAATCTCAAAACTTCGCGCCGTCAATCCGCTACAAAGAGTCAGCTAACCCACATTTTCAAACTGGGTCAGAAATTTTGAGAAGCTCTCAAAATTCCCCATTTATACAATACCGTAAACTGCGGCAACCTCAAAATTTCTCGCAACTCGGAAGATTCGGCACAAGAGTTCGTCAATCAAGATTCGAACTGGGCAGGATTTTTGAGAAAAGGTCTCAAAAATTCTGCGCGAAGAAAGCCGAGAGCACCAGTCACAAAAGAAGGGATATCCCTCATTCAGAGCACATGTCATGACAATTAATCTCACCGCTTTCAAAACAATGCATTTATTTTCCTACAAAATAGATACCTTTATAGTAACTTTACAAAAATGCTTTTTTCTGCATAGTGGAAATAAATTTGTCTTTCAAATACCAGAGCCGAGGGGGTTTCGAGTCCAGAAATCTGAAGATGCGACAGCGCTGGCAACACGAATCAACTTTAAATAGTGAAAAACTAATCCATTTCTGATTCAGGTCCCCAGGACATCGGAAGGGGATCCTTTTTTCTAACTTTGCTTTATGTGTAGGAAGCGATTCACCAAACAAGATCAAGACCACCACTGGGATTGGGCTTTCAAATATATATCCAGCCACGAGGGCTATAGGGTTTTAAATAGCACCAAGGACAAAATATCTAGCTGCGAGGGCAAAAGAATATCAGAACGTCATAAGGGCAAAGTATCCAGCCACGAGGGTTGTAAGATTTTGAATGCCATAAGGACAAATATCTTGCCACAAGGATTATGGAAGGATGAAAAATGCCACAAGGGAAAAATATTTAGCCACGAAGGTAACAAAATGACTGAAATTGCCGCAAAGGCAAATGTTTGGCCAAAAGGGTCGCAACAAGAACGAACGGCATACTTGACCAAAAAGGTCACAGCCGGCATAAAGGACGAAAGAAATACGATTTAGCCAAAAAGGCCATATCTGTCATTTGCATCACTTCTTCTTATTTGCCAAGATGGCCATTGCATATCTATTTTTCTGCTACCGAGAGGGCCATCACTTCTTCTTATTTGCTAAGAGGGCTATTGCATATCTATTTTCCTGTTGCCGAGAGGGCTATAACTTCTTCTTATTTGCCAAGAGGGACATTGCATATCTATTTTCCTACTGTCAAGAGGGTCATTCATTTCAATTGCCGAAAGGGCCATGCATATAAACTACCGGATATAGCAAGACGATAAAGCAATGTAAAATCGGTCATGAGACCGCAGTATTCGCCTCAAAAGACAAAGCGATGTAAAACCGATCGCAGTATTAGCTCAAAAAGACAAGACGATGTAAACCCGATCAGATGACCGCAGTATTCGTCAACCAAAATCAACATTACTTAGCAGATGGAAGCAGATTTGTAGCCGCCAAAGAGAGCAGGTTGATCAAATCAAATCCAGATAGATTGCGGAGTAAATGTGGAACTTTTTCTTACACAGCCGGTCGAGATAAGGTGCCCATAAGAGTCAAGCTCTCTGGCCAGGACTTGGAATATCACTCCCTACCAGGCTCAGCCACACAAGATTGGTTATTTGCTTATGTGCCTTGTTTGTTTTTATTATTCCACTACCGGTAGGGGACACACCGGCACACATAAAGGCACTCCCACATAAGGGATGACTTTTTCCTCCTATCGAGTCGAACTACAAGTGACTTGATTCCCAAGAACAGGGATATGTAGGCGGACTTAATACTACAGAGTCTGTCACAACTCCAACCAATCAATCCAGATTTCCCAGTTTGATAAATCAGAAAATCTAAGATTTCTTTAAATTTGCACTTAGAGGTCATAATTGAGTCGAACTACAAACGACCTGAATTCTCATGAAACCTGAGATATGTAGGAAACCCAAAAACCAGGGTCCGGCCATACATTTTGAAAATTGCATGAAAATGAGAGGTAATATAAGTTGGGTCAGTAAAAAATCAGGGTTAGTCAAATTTCATTACTTAGGGATGGTCCTACCATCCCCGAACACCGAAGAGGCAGTTGTTGACACCTAATTTTTGACCTCCCATAATTTACTTTAATTACCCAGAGTCCTTGAATATTAAGCAAAGTGAAATACGTATTTTTTGTAGAAATCATAATAATTTTCTAAAATTATTTAGATAATATTTTACCAATTTTGTTTGGTGAAATAATTTCTATAATATTATTTTAAGTATTTTTCACAATTATAATACTTTTGCTAAATTAACCAGAAAAAAGGATAATATGCCATAATTATTCACTTAATTGTCTAAATTGTTAAAATATCAATTTGCAAAGTATTTTGCTCTGTTTAATGCAAGGAATCTATTTAATTAAGTCAATTAGCCATTTTTACCCCTTAATTCTTATTTAGTCAATTTATTAAAATTTTGTCATAATTAATTAAGTTTTAATTGTAATTGATTTTTTGAAAATTGTTATTAAGCAGTTGTAATTGAAATAATTAGTTATTAGCCAATTATGGCAACAATTTGAACTAGCCTGTCACGACCCAACCCTCCATGACTGCCACCCACACTAACTCCTAGTGGGCGAACCAATACATAAGTCATCCATTCATTCAAGTCCGTCTTTATATTGGCAAAATCCATCAGTTATTACTCATTCAAGCATAAGATAATAAAAATAAGTCATGCCATAAAAATAGTGAAGTAAATGCGAAAGTTCTAACTATTACAAAATTCCCAAAATTCGAAATCACCATACGAGGACTCTAATCTAAAACATGTCTACAGAATGAAATCTGTTGAACAAATAACCAAAAGTCTAGAGTAGAAGTAGACATCACAAAAAAAAGATCTTCGGGCGGCCTGGCATGGATAAAAGTCCACCCTAAATCTGTCAGCAACGGCCTCAATGCTAGATGTGAGGACGGGTAATAGTATCTGTCCCACAATCTGCACTCAAAAGAATGCAGCAAGATAGTATCAGTACAAACACTATGTACCGGTAGATATCATAGGCCGACTAAGATTAGTATCATGCATATCCCATAAATTAATAGACTAAACAACCAGCCAACAGACATGAAATAAATAAACACAACAAGTCAACCACGGATAATCAACACTCATGTCACCTAAAATATCAGGAAATCAAATCAACGGGAACCACAACTGGGAATAAGTTTACCTTAATAACCATACTCACTGTACACACATGCTAACTGATGTCATTGCTCAGTAGTTATGACCTGCAGGGGACCCATGTGTCCATGTACCACTCGTTCTGGATACTCATCTGGCCCGAGCATAAACCTCCGCTCTGAAAAGAACCTCGGACGCGGGTCACATCAATGTATCTCTCATTTTTTGAACGAACCTCGGACCACGAGCCCATAATCTAGGTCACATTTGTGCCTTTCCATATGTCTATACATAACAGTATTTCTTACCCTCTCATTATCAATGCTCGAACCATAACTTTATATCACAACTTCACCGAGAAGGTCATATTAACTTCTCATCACAACAACATCAATTGTAGATTCAACACATATGAATAGGGGCACGAAGCCTACACAGTCACTCAATCAATCACATATAGAAGTTCTAAAACACAATATCATGCAGAAGACTAGACATGCTTTCTCCTATAGAATTCACAACACATACAATCAACTAATCAAAGTCTAACTCAATTAGATCGTAACCTACCTCAAACGCAGAGCTGGAACAACGCGAATCACTCCGCTATAGCTTTTCCCTTCCTTAAAGCCTCAGACTGCTCAAAGTATAGAAATAGAAGGCTCAATGAGTCACAAATTACTCTAGTCACAAATACCAATTCAAGATTACCCTTCCCTTTACCCCATTCCAATAGTTGAATAGTTTTCTAGGTGTTAAACAACCTAACAAAAAGCCTTAGTAATCACTAGTCATCAAACTATAACAATATTACATCAACATTCCAACTACAAGCAGTTTCAATGGTCAAGCTACCATTTTTATGGAGCCCTAGGTCTCAATTTACTTAGTTCATGGCTCTAAAGGTGCAATTCATGATTAAGAGGAGTTAACCCAAGCCATTAGATGATAAATAAGTGATAACAATCATAACCCATCAAGTATAGAAGGTTTATTAATTTCTAGGGTTACTATTACTAATTTCACCATTGAAAACCAATAAAAGGAATGATAATCATAAAGATGATACAAAATGATTGAAGGGGATGAATGAGACTTACCTCTCAAGAGTATTCTTGCCCTAGCTTGGGATTTCTCCCTAGGTGCTTGTGGGGAACTGTGTTGGAGTTTTATGAATGAAAAATGTGGGACTAAGTCTTTTAAAATGGGCTACTGCTTTCCGTCGACCGCTACTTTGGTCTTTTCACTGCTGCAGCGGTCCGGCTATAGCGGCCAAGTACCCGCTATAGCAGACCAAGAGAGATCCGCCCACTGCTATAGCGAACCATATACCGCTATGGCGGCATCGCCATAGAGGCCCATCGCCCACCACAGCGGACACAAGGAGAGTGGTTGATCGCTGGCGGTGATGGACTCACCGCTACAGCGGTACCGCCACAGCGGTGCCATTTGGGCAGTGAGCTCAACTTTTTGTGCAGTTTTTCACCCTTTCACTCAATATTTCATCCGAGGCCTCACAAACACAAACAAAACATGCACATAGACATAAAAACATCATACGAATCCACCCATGGCCTCGGAATTTCCAATGGAGTTCTAACTTCCTACATCACCCCCTGATGGGCTCAATCAAAGTAAAACAACAATCACAAACAAGTAAAGTTTCAGCTATTAGGCTTACACAATCGAGTTTGTACTAGCTCGTTCTATCCTTGGAAAGGTTCTAGTTGGTGGGGTGATCCTACATTTCCCATAACGATCGGAAGGGTCGTTACATAGCCAAATGTATTTAAGGTCTTTTGAAGATATTTTATTATTATTATTATTATTATTATTATTTTCTTTTAAATTTGGATAATTAGTTTAAATGGGGTCTTATTTAAATATCCAAATAGTGGACATCGTTTTAAAGTTGGGCTATTTGTTAAAATCTGTATTTTTTGCCCCGCCATGTATACATGAATATACACGAGTATACACGTATACCCATGTATATCATGTACACAAATTAGTTTTAAAAAAAATATATATTGAGCCGAGTCCAGCCCAACAATGACCAGGCCCGGCCCAAGGCGGGCTTAAAGGGGTAACCCCCTTTCCACTTAACCATTTTCCTTCACCAAACGACCCTTAAAAGATGAGAAAGGGTTTCCTTTGAAGGAAACCCTAGCCGCCACGGGGCCACCCTCTCTCTCCTCTTGTCATCTCGCTATTTTTGGCAAAGATTCAGAGGTGTAAGGCCTTTAATAGGCCTGATATGGATGATTTAAGGAAATGCATATATTGTCTCCTCTATTTTTCACCAAACTCTACCCAAACAAGGTGTAAGCAATCCTTTTCTTGATTTTTTTATCAAATTAACGGTCAAAACTCTGAGCTTTCTTAATGGTTTTTGTTTGCATTTATTCGAATTTGAGGAATTTGATTGGTTCATGAAGAACCCTACGGATCGATCTTCTGTCAACTTAATCTGGTCCTTTGATGTTATTTTTTATTCAATCCTAGCCCTACAATACCGAATGGTGAGGAGGAAATCCCAAAATTTGGATTTATCCCACATCGTGAACCTAGGGTTTGGAGGATTTCCATAATAGGGCCCTCTATTCGCATTTTTGAAGGGGAAGAAAATTTTTTACACAAAAAATATATACTTGAGCTTAAGTTTTGGCAATATTCTGCTTTGAGACTAAAAGTTTAAGTAAGTTTAAGTTTTAAATATTTTTTACTTTTGCTGTGTGGTTGAGCTTGGGACTTGAGGAGTAGAAGGTCTCCAATTCCAAATCTCGACAAGGTTGCGCAAAAAAAAAAGGTAGCATTCTTACCCTTTCTCTTTATTAGTCTATTTAGTTAGTTTTTTTTATGTTCTTACTTGCCTCACATACTAATCATTATGTGCTTAGTCTACTTGTTTTTTCATATATACTGCAGTTAGTGTGTGATTTAGTTAGTTTCTTAGTCGCTTTAATATAATGATTTAGTATAAGGCATGCTTGGTGTGATTGGTTTTATTTGTTAGTTTAACATGATGTTAATGGTGTCAACTCTATTTTTTTCCAGTTTCCCCTTGCTATAGTATGGTAGTATAAAGTTGTGCTCTGTCTGCATAGATTGGTTCTGTTAGAGTTTTTATGAGGTTATTTTTTGAATCATGTCCATGAGATCAAGAGGTGTGTTAGATAATTGTGATAGAATGTTGTAACTATTGGACATAACTCTATTAACAAATTAATTAGCTATTGTTGTGTGACACCAACTGGTCCTACATTAAGCTGTTTGTTTAATCTTAAGAAGGCCAAAAATTGTGTCATGTGGGGATATGTTTTGAACTTGATTTATGTGCCTAGATCTCATCTAAGTCATGCCTGTTTTAAAGAAATGTGCTATTTGTAGTTGTTAAAACCTGAGGTGGCTATGTTTCTTAATTAAACATGTTTATATAAGCTAGCCTAGTTTAGTTTGTTAAGTTAAGTACATTAGTTATATGAGGCTTGGCTTAATCTAGTCTTAATTAGGCATGCTTATATGTTAGTTCATCTTGTTTGATTGATCATGTTTATAAGGTTGGTCTAGTTTAATCTGTTTAGTTAGAGATGCCCTATGTGTGGTTCAGCTAAGTTGATTGTCATGGTGGTAATAACATGATTTAAGCATTATTAATTTTAAAAATCTGTTTTTAACATGGGCAACCTAGTTGTCTTTGCATATTGTCCCCTTACAGTATGTGGTATGGTCCTGTTTGTAGCCTGATTTGCCTAACTAATAAATAAGGCCCTATAGTTTGGCTAAATGTAATAATGGCACTAAAAATAGTTTAAGCCTGTTAGTATTGAGTGTCCAGGCTACCTTGATCTTGTTACTGGACTTGCTGAGTTTAAGCATGGTTTGAACTGTTTAAAACTAGTTTAGTATCTCTGTTATTTGGTTAGCCCCTCATGTAGTTGGTAAAAAACCATGTTACAACTGTTTGCTTCAGTTCTGTGTTCTATCTAGTTTTCATATATCTCTGCTAAACTTGAGTCTTTGTGGTTCATTGGTAGAGCACTCTTAGAAAGGTATACTGCCCCATTTTAATTTAATCCTCTTGTCTGTTTATGCCTATGTGTGATTTTGAAGATAAAATGTGGTTCCTTGAAATCTCTAAATTGTCCTCATGAACTGTCTAACTATTCAAGCTTGTAAAAGAAGTTGGTTCCATTTTTTGTACAAGTCTAAGTGTTTTGAATTAGTCATGAGTTTCATGTGGTGTTATTTGGTCACTAGTCTATTTGTTTGGAAGTTCTCAGGATAAATAAGTCCTATACATGATAATAAGGAACCTCAAGCAATCAACTAATCATTAGTAAACATGTTAAAGGATCAACCCCGTACACTCTGTGAAATTGGATTTTATATCATGCTTTTCTTTGTGGTTTGTTGCTATGTTTAAATTAAGTGTAAGTTAAGTCTGTTTTGAAGATCAATACTTGACTTATGATAACAAATAAAATAAAATATAAACCATGTCCCTTAATAACTTTATGTCATATTCTGGGAGGATAAAGACTTTGCTCTGTTAAGAAGGTCTTGTTTGCCTAAACAGTAATTGTAAGTTGGAAATATTGGCATTCCTTTTCTCTATGAAATTTTTGGTGTATACTGGCTTAGTTTGTTATATGTGAATTGAGTGACAAGCATGAAAATCCTACTTTTACCTGCTATGTGTCATTTATATTTGTGCCTTGAGCTGGGGATATGCCCAGTAAACGAGGAATACACAGCTTGATATACCTCTGGTATACAAGGATTTGTATATTTAGTATAAGTGAGGTATATCACCCATATGAATTAGGAATTTTTCTCTTGCCTTAACCAGCACTCAGTTGGGCTTGGTCTTTTACTTGTTCTAACATATTGGCCCTCCATTTTCTTGCCTCTGCTACTCTCTTTTATGACTGGAGTTTGGGCCTTCGACTTTCTTCATTTCTTTTAAGTTTCGATCGAGTTAGGCCATCTGTGTTTTGGGCCAGACCTTTGTGCCATATTAATTTAATTGATTAAGTATGTGATTGTATATTGTGTGTATGGATAATTATAACTAGTTTCTTATTGTAAGTTTAGTATACAAATCTTGAACACTCCCTCTCCTATATACTACGAGCTTAACACATAAATGGGGAGGCAAAATAGCACTTGGGGATTAAGCTTAAGCCTTCCCTAGTGTGTGCCATATCTGGGGTTCCTGAAAACCCCTTGAATCTTGTGCGGTATCAAGAACAAGAGGGTGAAAGCTTTCCTTTTTGTGCTGTTTTAGTCTCTCCATGGGTGTGTATATCAATGGTATATAGTTGATAGGTGTGTATACTTATTCGTGTAGCATTGCCTATTTCTGTTTAAGAAAATGACCCTATGGGCCTGTTTACTTTATTTCAGTTTTGGGCCTGTTTTTTGTGCTATTTCAGTCTATGTGGGTTTTAAATTAAGGGCCTACAGTTATTTATATTTATTACACAAAGCTTTGTCTTCATTAAACCTCAGTTTTAGATGTTTTCTAATCCATATTTCCCTTTCTTCTTTGTTCGCATAAAACACCATTGTTTGGGCCGCATCCTTGCATGAAACCTGTTGGGCAAGAGGCCCAACTGTCTTCTTTCATCGAGTCCGATGGAGGAGAAATGGAAGCTAATATGTTGAAGGCCCAGTCATGGGTGAAAATGACACTGGTGGGCTTGGGTAGGCCCATCAGTCGAAATTTACCTTGCTTCATTCCTACTTTGCATTATATATATCTTTCTTGTATATTTGTTGTATATGTAAACAACACTTGTATATTGGAACCCCTATGGATGCTAGAACTTAGGACAACGTTCAGAGTTTTTTTAGGAAAGTCACCTAAACATTTTTTCAAAGTTCGAATAACTTAAATCTTTGCATGAAATAGAACCTAATCCAATTTTAACTAAGTTTAAAACTAGACCAGTGTTTTGAATAAGGAAAAATGATTCCAAAGTTGATTAAGTGGTAGAGGGATTTGGGCCTTCCGCCCTTTTTTGTGAAAATTAACACCTTGAAATAATTAGACTATTTTGGCCCTTAAGCCCACTGACGAAACCGGACTGCTTACAGAAAAAATGAAATTCAAGAAGTAGCCTAATATTGTTTAAATGGTGGAATTGTTTTATTTTTATAAAAAACACTCCGAATACTTTGATAAAAATCTGGGTTTTTAGTAAAGTTAAAGTTTTGATCTTATTTAGGGATAAAAACGGACTGCATTTTTTTTTTTTTTGACTTAAAAAGGATACGGAGACTATTTGGGCCAAAGAATTGTGGTCCAAGAGCGAAAAGAGACATTTGGACCGGGAAGCCCAACACTAAATTTGGATCACTTGAACTTCTTACTTGGATACATTTCTGAAAAAGGACTTTGGGCCTAGAAGCCCAACATTATACGGACTGAAATAAGAGGAATATTTTTGGGCCAAGATTGAGGTATGATAGACTTTGGACATGGAATATGGTTTGACCTTATGGGCTTTAAAAAATGATAAAATTTGGACTTAACAAAACTTTTCCTTTTTCTTATATATATGTATATATACATATATAAATATAGGAGAATACACCATATTTTCTTATATAAAAAAAAAACGTAAGAACTAAACTCTATTAGGACTAGAATAGTAGCGACTCTACTCGGGAGAAATTCCGGGTGTGTCCTAGTCCGGCAATAAAGTGAGTTGAACACTTACGTGGATTTTCGAACCAAAAAAACCCCTTTTATAAGGGGACTTTTTGCTGAATTTTGTCTCGAAATTATGATATGAACAAAAAATGACATTTTGCAGAAAGTTAAACATTTTTAAACAAATAAGTACATTAATCACACATTAAAGCTCGTAGGTCAACCGTATTCCCGGATCTTTAGTACTAGGGTGTGTAAAACCTTCCCTAAGGGATCACCAGAACCCTTACCTAGAACTTTGATACCAAAAAGATTTCTCTCTTGCTTGAAAAACTCTTTTACCCAGTTTTCCTAGTTTTCCTTTAATAAATTAGGTGGCGACTCTAAAATCACTAAAACTCGATTAGAGCACCAACAACTTCATAGTAACTTTTATGCCTTAACCCGCGTAAAAGCGAACTGTAACACATGTTATATTACAATCACGAATCATGTTTACAATCAGGACTATATAATTCATGGGCTACTAGGCCAAATATATCTATGTTCATATTTTGGGATTTGCACAGATTATCGAGAAGGTTAATACCTAAAACTACATATGCCAGCGTAGGATAAGGATATCTCCACCCAGTTAAGACGATTCCTTCATATTTAGCATTGTGGGTTATTGGATCCATTCATGTCTTGTACCCCGGCAAGGTACAAGATGGTGATCGTGCAAAGATCAGATGCCACATGCTTATGTGGTGGTTACATGTCGGTTATACTAATGCTCTCCCACATATATCTTTACAGACTTAAAATATCTTATTCATGTTATACATATTCATGTCAGATGATATTTATGTTCATGCTCAGCTTAGAGTTTCAGTTACATTATTTCATGTGCCATGCTTTATTTCATTCAGTTGCTTTACATACCAGTACAACTCAAGTGTACTGACGTCCCTTTTATTTTCCCGGGGGATTTTATTTCACGATGCAGATTTATAAGACGACGGCTCAGCACGTTAGGAATTGCTCGTATATGCTTTTGGTGAACCCTATTCTATTGGATGTATTATCCTTATTTATGTTATTCCAGTTATGCAGCTAAGGTACACCGGGGACCTTGTCCCGGTAAACAGTTTAGCAGTCAGACTCATATCAGATTTTTCATAGACTAGTCAGCTATGTTATGTCAGATATGTAGAGTCGTATAGCCAGCACTGGCTCAGTTCTTATTACATTATTCCCAGATTATTCTGTATTATGATATCATGATATTTTTAGACTTATGATTATGGTCCCACGCTTTACTTAAAGTATGCATGCTTATGGTTTATTCCGCATCAGTTCATGCCCATGTTAAGTCAGCAAGCCATGTGGTTCGCTCGGTCACATGCAGTCAGGCACTGAGTGCTGCGTTACGCCCAGGCCATGGTTCGGGGCGTGACAATGCTTGGTATCAGAGCCTAGGTTCAAGTATATTAGGGATTCTATGAAACCATGACCAGTGGGGCCACTTTTACATGTGTGTGGTGCCCACACATATAAATAGTTGACCATCGAGACATCTAGGATTGACTCACTTCTTTCATACTCTAGTTCGTGCAGTTAGAGCTATGCTTTCAGGAATTCTTCTAACTCATGCGTATTACATATTTTAGAAAATGTCTGCGAAAAGAAAGTACACCAAGAGTACTACAGCTACAAGTCAAAGGGCTACCTCTAAAGTTACTCCAAAAGTGGAGCTTCAGACTCAGAGGGTTGCATCAGATACTGAACCCCCAGCTACAGAAAGGCCTGCGAAGGTCCGTCCCCCGCTACTCCGCAGTCCAATGCTTCAGACGTGGACATTAGGAGCTATCCAACAGCTCACCCAGATTGTTGCGAATCAAACCCAACGTCAGGAAAGGGCTCCTAGCGCTAGTGCTAGTGGTAGATCGGACAGTTCAAGGACCAAAGAATTCTTCAACCTAACGCCTCCAGTGTTCACGGTGTCTAACAAGGAGAAGGATCCGCAGAACTTCATTGATGAACCTCAAAACGTGTTTCGGGTTATGCATGCTACCGAGACAGAGGCAGCAGAGTTGGGAGCATATCAATTGCAGGATGTTGCTCACATTTGGTATGAGTCATGAGAGCAGTCCCGCAGGAAGATGTGCCTCCAGCAACTTGGGATAAGTTTACAGATGCTTTTATTGACCACTTTCAGCCACTTGAGGTCAGGGAGACAAAGGCTTTTGAATTTGATAGGCTTAGGCAGAATAACATGAGCGTCAACGAATATTATCTCAAGTTTGTTTCGTTGGCCAGGCATGCTCCTCACATGGTTCCTGATATGAGGGCCAGAGTTAGACGATTTGTGTTGGGCCTTATACCCGACTTGTATGGTGATGCAAATATTACTGCTCAGAATAGGGAAACTACCATCACCAAGATGGTTGCCTTTGTTCAGGATAATGAAGACTGAATGAAGGAAGAAGAAGCACTCCAGAAAGAAAAGGACAGAGAATTCAACAAAAGATCTAAGTCTGCAGGTAACTTCAGTAATGGGGGAGGTAGGGGCAGAAAATTCTTTAAGAACACGTCATCAGGACTCGCTCCATCGGCAGCCAGTGCCCCAGTCCCAAAGTTCTGGAATGGTCAGAAGAGACAGAGTTTCAGGCCAGCAGGTTCCTACTCTCAGGCTAGTGTGGGTCAACACACTTATACTAATTCGGTGTGAAGTTAGTGTGGTGAGAAACACCCAGGGGATTGTCGCATGGGTATGGATATTTGCTATGGGTGTGGCCAGAGTATTTATTTTCAGAGAGATTGTCCATCAGCCAGACAAGGTGTCGGAGGTAATGTGGCTCAGTCCATAAATTCAGCAGCTCATTGAAATTCTCAAGCCCAGTCAGGGCATGGTGCAGCTAAGTCCGGTAATACAGGCGGAGGTCAAAACCACTTGTATGCTTTAGCAGCTCGTCAGGATACAGAAGCACGTGCAAATGTTATCACAGGTACACTAACAGTCTTCACTTTCGACGTTTATGCCCTTATGGACCCATGATCCATCCTATCTTAAGTAACCCCATTTATTGCTAAGAAATTTGATATAGAACCAGAAAGGTTGCATGAACCCTATGAAGTGTCTACACCAGTTGGGGAATTAGTCATTGCTAGACGTATTTATAGGGGTTGCCCAGTGTTAGTCTATCACCACAGAACTATAGCCGATTTAGCAGAATTAGAGATGGTAGACTTTGATGTGATCATGAGTATGGATTGGTTAGCTTCATGTTATGCCACAATGGGTTATAGAACCAAAACAGTAAGATTTGAATTTCCTAATGAACCAGTCATAGAGTGGAAGGGTAATTCAGTAGTACCTAGGGATAGATTTATTTCCTATCTTAAAGCCACAAGGATGATTTCCAAGGGGTATATCTATCACTTAGTCCGAGTCAGGGATTCAGATACTCAAACCCCAACTCTCCAGTCCGTACTAGTTATCAATGAGTTTCTAGAAGTCTTTCAGAAGATCTTCCCAGAGTTCCTCCCGACAGGAGATAGACTTTGGAATTGACCTACTTTCCAGCACTGAACCCACATCTATTCCGCCATACAGAATGGCTCCAATAGAGTTAAAAGAGTTAAAAGCCCAATTGAAAGATCTTCTTGACAAAGGATTTATTAGGCCAAGTGTCTCACCTTAGGGTGCACCACTCTTGTTTGTCCAAAAGAAATATGGTTATTTACGCATATGCATTGATTACCGTCAGTTGAACAAGGCCACTATATAAACAGATACCCTCTTCCCAGAATAGATGATTTGTTTGACCACTCAGGGTGCCCGGTGTTATTCTAAGATTGGCCTCAGATCAGGATACTATTAGATCAAGATACCATAAGTTATAGGTTAAGGAAGTTGATATTCCTAAGACCGCTTTCAGAACCCGATATGGTCACTTCAAATTTATTTTCATGTCATTTGGATTGACAAATGCACCAGCTGCTTTCATTGACCTTATGAACAGAGTCTTCAAGCCTTATCTTGATCTATTCATCATTGTCTTCATTAATGATATTTTGGTGTATTCCCGTAGTGAGGCGGAACATGCAGAACATCTCAGAATAGTGTTGCAGACACTTCAGGATCTTGAGCTTTACGTTAATTTTTCAAAGCGTGAATTTTGGCTTAAGTCAATAGCATTTCTAAGCCATATAATTTCAGGTGAAGGTGTGAAGGTCGATTCTCATAAAATTGATGTCATTAGGAATTGGCCCAGACCCACCTCAGTATCTGATATAAGAAGTTTCTTGGGGCTGGCTGGCTATTATAGACGTTTTGTAGAGGGATTTTCCTCTATTTCATCCCCATTGACTAAGTTAACTCAGAAAAAGGTCAAGTTCCAGTGGTCAGATGCATATGAAAAAAGTTTTGAAGAGTTGAAGAAGAGGTTAACTTTTGCTCCAGTTTTGACGCTGCCAGAGGGAACCGAAGAGTTCGTTGTATATTGTGATGCTTCGGGAGTTGGTCGTGGATGTGTCTTAATGCAGCATGGTAAGGTTTTAGCTTATGCATCTCGTCAGATTAAGGCTCATGAGAAGAATTATCCGACTCATGATTTAGAATTAACAGTTGAGGTTTTTGCACTTAAGATATGGCGTAATTATGTGTTTGGGGTGCATGTTGATATTTTCACCGATCATAAAAGCATGCAGTATATCTTCAAGCAAAGAGAGCTGAATCTTAAGCAGAGAAGATGGCTCGAATTGCTTAAGGATTATGATATAGATATTCTCTATTATCCAGGGAAAGCGAATGTTGTAGCCGATGCTCTTAGTCGGCGTTCCATGGGAAGTTTAGCTCACGTTGAGGCAGATAAGAGAATTATGACCAAGGAAGTGCACCGCTTAGCTAACCTAGGAGTTTGACTCTTGGACTCTGAAAGATGGTGGAGTTGTTGTTCAAAACAGAGCTCATTCCTTCTTAGTGGTGGAAGTGAAAGAGAAGCAGTTTAGTGATCCCTACTTATTACCGCTGAAAGAGGGGATTCACAAAAATAAGACAACGGCTTTTGAACAAGGGAGAGATGTTGGTACCTTGAGGTACCGAGGCAGATTATGTGTCCCAAATATAGATGGGCTCAGAGAGCGAATCATGTCAGAAGCTCACAATTCCAGGTATTCCATTCATCCAGGTTCCACTAAGATGTACCATGACCTTAAGGAAATTTATTGGTGGAAAGATATGAAAAAGAATGTAGCAGACTTAGTAGCTAAGTTTCTGAGTTGCCAGCAAGTGACAGTCGAACACCAGAGGCCTGGTGGGTTGGCTCAGAATATTGATATTCATGTTTGGAAATGGGAGATGATAAATATGGACTTCATAACCGGTATACCTCGTTCATCCCGTATACATGACTCTATTTGGGTAATTGTAGACCGATTTACTAAGTCAGCGCACTTGTTGCCGGTCAAGACCACCGATTCAGCAAAAGATTATGCCAAGTTGTATATTCATGAGATTGTCAGATTGCATAGGACTCTAGTGTCCATTATTTCAGATCGTGGTGCTCAGTTCACAGCGAACTTCTGGAAATCCTTTCAGAAGGGATTGGGTACTAAGGTGAACCTCAGCATAACTTTTCACCCTCAGACAGATGGTCAGGCAGAACGTACTATTCACTTGAGGACATGTTGAGAGCATGTGTCCTAGATTTCAAAGGTAGTTGGGATGACCACTTGTCACTCATTGAATTTGCTTATAATAACAGTTATCATGCTAGCATCAAGATGGCACCGTTTGAAAATCTGTATAGGCGAAGGTGTAGATCGCCCATTGGTTGGTCTGAAGGTGGTGAAGCAGAATTGTTGGGACCAGATTTGGTCTATCAGGGTATGGAGAAAGTTAGGTTGATTCAAGAGCAATTGAGAACAGCTCAAAGTCGTCAGAAGTCCTATACAGATGTGCGGCGCAGAGACTTAGAGTTTTAAGTCGATGATTGGGTGTTCCTAAAGGTTTCACCTATGAAAGGTGTGATGAGATTTGGCAAGAAAGGAAAGCTCAGTCCCAGATATATTGGTCCTTATAGAATCCTGTGAAGGGTTGGTCAAGTAGCTTATGAGCTTGAGTTGCCATAAGAGTTGGCTGGTGTTCATCCAGTGTTCCATGTATCCATGTTGAGAAAGTGAATGGGAGATCCGTCATTGATTGTCCCTGCTGATACAATAACGGTTAAGGATGGCCTAACCTATGAAGAGATCCCAATGGCTATTCTTGATCGTCAAGTTCGCAAGTTGAGAACTACGGAAGTAGCCTCAGTAAAGGTCCTATGGAGGAGTCAGAAAGTTGAAGAGGCTACATGGAAAGCCAAAGAAGACATGAAATCTAGATATCCTCACTTGTTTGAAAAGCAAGCAGAAAGCGTTCAAGGTAAATACCTTCAGTATCTATGTCATGTCCCTTACGTATTCATGTCTCACATTCCACGTTCATGTTCATGTATTCTCTATTCATGTCTCATGTTTCAGTGCTCATGTTTTCACGAAAACCATGTCATGTCAGTTCAGTTCCTATGTTCCATGTTATGTTTCCTTCACGTTCATGTATTCAAGCCATGTACAGTCTCATTCTTAACCATGACCCATCATTTGAGGACGAATGATCCCAAGAGGGAGATATTGTAACACCTCGTATCTCCTAACTAAGTTGTGTTCATGATTCGAGACTTAGAAATCAATATGGGAAGTGTTGGGATTGGAAATCACCTTTGAACGGTAAAATTACAACTTACGTTAAAAAGTATGGGATATACCTCAAGAGTGAAAATTTGACAATTCTAGGTACGAGCTAGATGTACAGGACGTACATCAAAGTACGGGACGTACTTTTGTCCCGTACCTCGAGTGCCAAAAAATCATTGGTTCTGGAAAATGGCATATGAGGTACGCCCACATTGTACGGGCAGTACAATGTGCCCGTACTTTCCCCGCTGCAGCAAATAATATATATACGTGGGTTTAGTTTTTAATCCCACTTTTCATATCCCAAAACCCTAACACGAAGTTCTTCTCATCCTTCCATTAGACTACATCAAGGTAAGTCTATTCTAATCATCCCAAGTGAATTCCAACGTATATGCATGAATATTAAATGGGAATTCATTGTTCCTAGCCTAGGGTTTTCAAGGAAACCCATAAAGGATTCATGACTAAAGATTTTGGATTTCTCCTTCAAGTTCAGACCTTTTTACAAGTTTTGGAGCAGTACAAGTTTGTAGGGTTTCTATCTATATGTGGGAATATCATTGTTCTTCCCCACCCCACGTTCTTCCATGATTATATGAAAGTTCATCAAAAGTAGGGTTCTAGACATGTTCATGATAACCCTAAGTACATGTACCATGATATACTATGTTTGTATGATTACTTCATTATTGTGTTCTTGATACTCCATTTTGGTTATTGAGAATCTGTCTATAATCCATGAAAACTGATGTTATGCATTCCATGGGTTCTTAAATGCAAGATATGAACTTTACGTCTATTTTCATGAAATTCTACATGCTTCCATGTTCTCATGCAAGTCATACTATGTATCTATCTTCATGTTATATTACAATCACGAATCATGTTTACAATCAGGACTATATAATCCATGGGCTACTAAGCCAAATATATCCATGTTCATATTTTGGGAGTTGCACAGATTACCGAGAAGGTTAATACTTGAAACTATGTATGCCAGCATAGGATAAGGATCGCTCCGCCCAGTTAGGACGATTCCTTCATGTTTACCCATTGCGGATTATTGGATCCATTCATGTCATGTTCACATCTTGTACCCCGGAAAGGTACAGGATGGCTTAGCTGATCGGGCAGAGATCAGAAGCCACGTGCTTACGTGGAGGCTATATGTCGATTATACTAATGCTCTCCCATATATATCTTTACAGACTTAAAATATCTTATTCATGTTATATATATTCATGTCAGATGATATTTATGTTCTTGCTCAACTTACAGTTTCAGTTTCAATTCTATTATTTCATGTGCCATGATTTATTTCATTTAGTTGCTTTAAATACCAGTACAATTCAAGTGTACTGACTTCCCCTTTATTTGCCCGAGGGCCTGCATTTCACGATGCAGATTTACAGGACGACGGATCAGCACGTTAGGACTTGCTCGTATCAGCTTTTGGTGAGCCCTATTCTATTTAGGGTGTTATCCTTATTTATGTTATTCCAGTTATGCAATTAAGGTATGTCGGGGGCCTTGTCCCGGTAAACAGTTTAGCAGTTAGACTCATGTCAAATGTTTTATAGACTAGTCAGTTATGTTATGTCAGATATGCATAGTCGTATAGCTAGTATTGGCTCAGTTTTTATTACATTATTCCCAGATTATTCCGTATTATGATATCATGATATTTTCAAACTTATGATTATGGTCCCATACTTTACTTAAAGTGTGCATGCTTATGGTTTATTCTGCAGCAAGCCATGTGGTTCACTCGGTCACATACAGTGAGGCACCGAGTGTCGTGTTAAGCCCACGCCATGGTTCGGTGCATGACAAAGGCATTAAGCCGTATTAAGAAAAAATGTTTAGGCATTATTGCTCGAGAGGATCACATCAAATATGTCCCTTCGGTATTTGTATTTGCTCGCCCGATATCGTTACCTTAACCGCAAGAGAGGAATGTTGAAGGCAAGGTTAGTGATAAACAAACAAGGATATTTTGCTAGAGATGGTTCGACAAACAAGCCTTTTTATTAACAAATGGTTCGACAAATATGCTTGTTTATTAGCAACACCAATTAATTCAATAATAAAAGTGTCCTCCTAAAATGCCTATCAGACCGTTTGGAATTCATGGCATTTTGCACCCTTAACGTATGTTTCCTTTTATGATTTGCACCCTGTCTTATTTTTATTAATGACTTGCACCCTAATTTCTTTATTTCTTTGCAAAATGATAAAATCGCTCTTTTTTTCATTTTTTCTTGAGGGAAAAATAGGAAAGACAAGAATCAATAAAGTTATAGCATGTTTCGGGGTCCATTAAAACTGGTCAACTAAAATGAATCAAAACGTGATCTTTATTTGAAGTTAAATACTTTTTCATCCGCCGAAAAGGCATTATGCCGTATTAAGAAAAAACATTTAGGGAAAGAGAAGAAGAAAGGTGGGTTCAGCCATGTCAAAGGCTTTTTCGTCATCTTTTTTGCGCATCATTATATTCTTTTGCGAAATAATATTTTATGCGGTTCAGGATTTTCCTTTGAAGAAAAGCTATGAGCAACTGGTTTCATCGGTTATTATCCTCTTAAATTAAACTCTACCACAACACCACTTCTTGTTGGAGATTGAAAGTACTCCGTGTTTTTGAAAGATTTTGGAGGGTGGATTTTCTTTTGTCAAAATTAATGGATTATATATGTGGAGGTGGAGAGAAAGAGTTGCAAGAATTGTGAGCTAACAAAAATAATTTTGACCATCCGATTAAGTTGAGGCAACATGTCCGAAATCAAGTGGGAAACTGGAGGGAGGGTAACCCGCGACTTAAATAGCACAAAAAAAAAAGTTGAACAAAACTAGTATAAAAAAAAAAAAAAAACATAAGTAGTATTCTCGCACGAAATTCGTGCGTGAAAGGACCAAACTGCAAAAACACAGTTTTGGCCTTTCACGCACGAATTTTGTGCGTGAATGGGGTCACCAAAAAAAAAAAAGAACATTAGTAGTCACGGACTAATTTTGTGCGTTAATGTTGGAGCTTTTTTTTTTTTTTTTTTTTTGGACAAAGATTAGTCATGTTTTAAAATCCCAAAATATCAATATTTTATATAAAACTTAATATTTTTTTTTGCGTACAATAATGTCGGCTCATTACATGAAGTCCACCTAAACGTTTGGATCGTCGTTTTAAGGGTTCTAAAGTGCCCCAAAGCAAGTTTTGAAACTTGTAATATTTATAGGGTTTTGATTTAAGTGTTTTATTATATTTGAATGTACAAATTTAAATATTTGATTTAATAATAATTCATCCAATACGAGAGGTCTATACTAATTAAAAAATAATTCATTCCATTTAATTACAATACTAATGGAATTAGTATTGTAATTAAATGGAATGAATTATTTTTTAATTAGTATAGACCTCTCGTATTGGATGAATTCCATTAGTATTGTAATTAAATGGAATGAATTATTTTTTAATTAGTATAGACCTCTCGTATTGGATGAATTATTATTAAATCAAATATTTAAATTTGTACATTCAAATATAATAAAACACTTAAATCAAAACCCTATAAATATTACAAGTTTCAAAACTTGCTTTGGGGCACTTTAGAACCCCTAAAACGACGATCCAAACGTTTAGGTGGACTTCATGTAATGAGCCGACATTATTGTACGCAAAAACAAATATTAAGTTTTATATAAAATATTGATATTTTGGGATTTTAAAACACGACTAATCTTTGTCCAAAGTATGAAAAAAAACGTGATTGGAAAGGTAACGCAAAAAAAAAAAAAAAAAAAAAAAAAAAACTCCAACATTAACGCACAAAATTAGTGCGTGACTACTAATGTTCTCTTTTTTTTTTGGTGACCCCATTCACGCACAAAATTCGTGCGTGAAAGTCCAAAACTGTGTTTTTACAGTTTGGTCCTTTCACGCATGAATTTCGTGCGTGAATACTACTTATGTTCTTTTTTTTTTTTTTTGTACTAGTTTGGTTCAACTTTTTTTTTTGTGTTATTTAAGTCGCGGGTTCGGGGTCGCTAGAGAGGAGCTAGTTCCGTATTTTTCCAATCATATATGAACCTTGGTTGAGAATATTCAACTCTCAAAAACTTTGGGATATATTAATTATTTTTCCTATTTTATCCTCAAGCAAAATTGAAAAAACAGTGATTTTATCGTTTTGGAAAGAAATAAAGAGAAAAGGGTGCAAGTCATTAAAAAATAGGACAGGGTGTAAATCGCAAAGAGGAAATACGTCAAGGGTGCAAAATGCCAAGAACTCGATTGTTTGAGTGGAAAAATGCATATGCGATTGTAAAACTAAGGACCTGTTTGGCCACTAGAATTATTCACTTTTTTTCGGAATTTTTTTCACTTTTTTTTCAAAAATTATTGTTTGGCCATAAAAGTTCCAAATACAACTTCATTTGAAAAACAACCTAAACCTTGTTTTTCATTTTTTTCACTTTTTCCATTTTCTGTTTTGGACCGTTAGTTTTATTTTTCTGTTTTCAATTTTTACCCTAACAACTTCTATTTTTATAAGAAGGACCCTCAAAATGTATATTTTTACAACTATTTTTATAAAAGTTTTTCAAAGTGTTTGTTTTTACAGCTATTTTTATAAAAGTTTTTCAAAGTGTTTATTTTTACAGCTACTTGGTTTAGTTCTTGTTGGGTTTTATATGGAGTACAAGTGCAAGGTGGGGCTGATGGGGCATTGTTTACGCATTGGTGATGGTTATTAATTGTTTTGGGTGATTTTGCTAGTTTTTAAAAAAATGAGAATATAAATCATATTTCATGTTTTTCTTTAAAAGTACATTTCAAAAACCAAATATTATTTGTAAAAACTATGACTAAACACAACTTTAACTCTAACTCCAACTTCAAAAATTCCAAAGAAAGTGAATTTTGTTTTTTTCTAGGGCTAAACGCCTACTAAAAAAATAAGATGTTGTTAGGAAGTATAAGGGAATGTTCTGTCGCATTTTGACACAAATGAGATAATAAAACATTTTTATTCTCTCTATACCATTCCACAAAAATATCTTCAACATCACGCGAAACGGACTTAAATCCTGTCCCATTATCATATTTATAATTACAACCATTAGGTGATGATGGATCAAATTGACCTGATTTCAAAGCATCATCGCCATATATATCATAGGTGGGTCGCTTTTGTGGATCACTACGCACATCATATGCTTCAGATATTTGCTTGAATTTCGCTTCAGCTTCTTTCTTGTTCTCACTATTCTTATCTGGATGCCACCTCATTGCTAATCGTTTGTATGATTTTTTTGTAATGATACCAAATTGTTAGAGCCACGTGGGTTTGTTGAGATTAGTCAGGTGAGCAACGTACCTCATTTGAAACAGGGAGAAAATATGAACAAGGGCATTCAAGAATCATTTTGGAAAAATTTATTTCTCTTAATCGACCTCTCTTCTTCTTCTTCTTCCTCGTCTATTCTCTATTCTCTTCTTCTTTTTATCTTACTTCCTCTATTACAGGCCATTGAAGCTCATGGTCATGGAGTCATTCTTTTATTAATCCAATTGTAACCTTTCCATTGAATAAATTAAAGAGTTTCATTTCTAGTCCAATTCCTTTTTCTTTATCGTACTTCCATTTCATTTTTACAAGTACATTACAATGGCATCAGAGCATGATCTTGGCACCTTTGGGAGTTTGACAGCCACGAAGGAAGAAATTGAATTTGACGATTTTTCAAAGACAATTCAATCGACTGGTATACAGATGGGGGCACACTTTGATAAATTGGATAGACTCAATGACCAACTAGACAAAATATTGGAGAAGCTTGGAATTAATTTGAAAGATAATGGAAGTGCTTCTCATGTTCCTAAAGAAAATGTTTAAGCCCCAAGCACATTAAGGCAGAAAACGAGTTTCCCATACCTTCACTTGAAACTATTTGGAAGTTCAATGAGCCGAATGGATATGTAAAAAATAAGGTAAGTCAGCAAGTTCCTCTTTAATTTTGATTGGAGATCTCTGTTGTGTGAGCTTCATAGGGTGGAATTGGGTGCTAAGGATTCTAAGTATATAATCTCTCATGTTTTATATGGAATGAGTCATAAGTTACATGATCCACTTAAGGTGTTTGACGAATTGCTCGAACCAGATATTAGTTGCTGGATTTTGGTTATTACTATTCCTGTCAACAACAAAAAGCATATGAATGAACCCCGTACTGTAGTTTTTGATCCGGGAGGGATGATAGTTTCCATAAGTCCCTCACCTGCATATTCTCCAAAGAACATATTCGAGATGATGTTAAACCCTTTGAGTCGATTTGGAGACAACTTGCTGGGCGGCTTGATGTTTACCGGAGAGACATCCATTCTGACGTTGCTAATTGTTGTATTTCAATTATAATTGTTCCTATCATCAACAATGAAAAGCATGTGTACCTTCTATATACTCTAGTCTCAAATTTACAAATGAATATTGATTGGGTATATACTGAGGAGAGTTGCTATCTTTTGGGAAAACCGAGTCGGGATGTTGCTCAGAGCATGAGATGAAATGCAGTGCATATTGAAGGATTGTTTCCCTGCGTATTTGATAGACTCGATGTTGTCTCCTTAGCTTATGTTTCGAAGGCTTCAAGAACAAGTACATTACACGGTGTTGTTTTATATGTAACTTCTGGTACACAGGAACAAAGGGGGTGTTGTCTGCTTGATGCGGAGAATGCTCTTGATCCAAAAATTAACGAGGCCATTGAAAGACACCCTAAAAGCTTGTTTCTGTCCCAACTAGATTGTGGCAAGGAAGCCCTTAGAATACTAAATGCATTAACATGTGGTTCGGTTAATGTTGTGAACAATATAGCTGCTCCTTTCCTGAAAGTTAAGCTTCAAGATGTTGAGATTGTGTGGTCCCTCGTGTGCGAAGGCAATGACTATGTCCCTAAGATTTTAGAAAACTTATTGCTAATGTGGGCAAGTGTTGAAATTTGAGGCTTCACAATTACTTCATCAACTGGAGATTGGCGACAACAACTTGATTCTAAGCCCATATCATTTTTTCTTATCCATTCCAATGTTGAGCTAGAAGGTGAGAGTGATAGATACTTGTGTATAAAAAGTTCATTGCAGTCAGCATTTAGAATACCTTATGGGGACTATGAAAGACAGGAGAATGCATACTTTAGCGCCTTTCCTAGATATTATTTTAGTGGTGATAGCTGCGACAGGGATATAGCTGGTTTCCACTAGTTGGTGGTTAGAGTATTTTATGTTGTTACCACGGGTGGATATTACACTAGTGCAGCTGAAATAAGATCTGCTTCAGTTTCACATCCTCAGTATGTTCAACATGGAACTATGTGAGGGATGCGATGTGGCATGCTCTAAGTGTGGTGATTATCAATGCTTGCGATTCCAACGGAATTTTCATACAATTTTTGTACGAATCAGTACAAATAAGGGAAAAAGAAGCTCTTCTTCAAGTTGTTGAGTGGTGCATCAAGAGTATGGTTGAACATCAATTTACTGGGTAGGAATTGTAATGATCCCAAGTTGTTAGAGGCACGTGGGTTTTTTGAGATTAGTCACGTGAGCAACATTACCTCTCTGTTATCATTATAAACAGGGAGAAAATGTGAACAACGGCATTCAAGAATCATTTTGGAAAATCTTATTTCTCTTAATCGACCTCTCTTCTTCTTCTTCTTCCTCGTCTATTCTCTTCTTCTTCCTCTTCTTATCTTACTTCTTCCATTCCAGGCCATTGAAGCTCATGGTTATGGAGTCATTCTTTCATTAATCCAATTGTAATCTTTCAGTTGAATCAATAAAGAGTTCCATTTCGAGTCTAATTTTTTTTCTTTATCGTACTCCCATTTCATTTTTACAAGTACATTACATTCTTCAAATCTTGTTCAGTTGCATTTGGTGACACTTTCAGTGTCTTATAGTAATCAACACCCATTTTTTTTGTACTGTTTTTTTCTGTGTTATTTGATGAAAACTAAGAGAGAATGTAGGTTGTGTGTGTATATATATTGTTGTTTTTTCAAGAAATTCATGGAAAGTTTTTTAAATCCGGGAAAAAGGAAGTTGAATTAATCGTTTCCGGCGAGTGCGTAGGCTAGAGAAATGGCGGAGGTTGTGCTAAGATACGCATAAGGTGAGAAAGTTTGTTTTTTTATATCGAGTGGTGTTTTAAATGACGGTGTTGCTATAAAAGGTTACAGTAGTGCAGTTGTTACAAGGCACACGGGATGATACATCCCGTCTAAAATTATTCGTCATTTAGGAGTGAGTTCGCGACTTTTGTAGGATAAAAAAAAAAAGTTGAACTAAACTAACACAAAAAAAAAAAAAAAACATTAGTAGATTTCACGCACTAATTTAGTGCGTGAAAGGACCAAACTGTAAAAATAAAAATTTGGCCTTTCACGCACGAAATTCGTGCGTGAATAAGGCCAACAAAAACTCCTGCTTTGATTGGTGTTTACCACACATAAGATAACGGCTTCCGAATGTGAAAGCTTAAACGTTCATGCCTATAATTGATGTTTACTATGTAGTGTGTAGTAATTACAAGATAACCGTCAGATGTTGGAGGCAGGCACGATTAGTACTAAAATGAGAATTATTTTTTGTTTAACTCATTTTTTAACTTTTAGTAAATATTTTTTGTTTAACTCATTTTACTTGTTATGTTGTTTTTTACACGGTTTTTTAAGGAAACGTCAATTCGAATTATAATTTCATTAATTTACCTTATTAATTATTTGATCTTCATTTAATATTATTTTTTCTTTTATGACATTAATCTCTTTTCACATTTATTAGAGTAAGAAAAAAAATGAAAAAGTAATTAAATTCTATCTTATTTTAATATATAAGTATTTTAAGTATGTTGTTGTACAATAATTTCATTTGCTCTCACTAGTGGGTTGATACGCATGTGGCAATGAATTCATCATTATTGATTTAATTGTTTGATTTTTTAATATAGGATGCACTTTTTTTTAACATTGTTTATTTTTTTAATATGGGATTCACTTTTTTTGTTTTAATATTGCTTGATTTGTTTAATATGGGGGCCCATATTTTTTTTTAATATTAGTTGTTGTTTAATATATATGAGCCCACAATTTATTTATTTTTAAATTGGAACGGACGACGAAAAAGTTGAGTCAACCGGCTCTTTATATAGTACAAAAATAGAAACTAGAAAGGATTTGCCCGTGAAAGCACCGGCCCAACCACTATAGCGAACATGATTTTTTCTTCTCTAATTTTTGTTGTCATGGATGAATAATGAAGGAAAAAAAAAAAAATCTTTTCTCATCAATTTTTGTTATTACAACAACATATTCTATACTTTTTGGGAACACATTAATATTTTTTAGTGTGATGGCCTTGTCATTGCTTGATGTTTAAAGGGAGCCATGCTTTTCCAGTAAAAAAACGTATAGGGAACAAAAGGCCTCCAAGTGTCATTATATCTTTTCTCTCACATTTGCAAGAGCACATATTGCATTATAGCAATTAATTGCAGTGGAATTGAAATTTGATTTAGTTAAAATAATTGTAATTTTTCAAAGAAGAATAAAAAAAGTTCTAACGTGAAATCCTAAAATTGGTGACGTTCTGCACCTTCTACGACTTCGGTGGTGAATGGAAATACTATATCTGGGACCCACGCGTTAAAGAGAATAGCAAACAGATGCGAAGCGAGGTCAGGAAATGACTGCCAAATGGGACCACCACAAGTGCACTTCTTTTGGCGGCAATAAAAGGAATTAAGGGCAAATTAGTCAATTCAGCTGAACGGGAAACTCCTCCATTAAGGGTAGTTTTACCCCCTCCTTTGCAATCTATGAGCCTGTTTGAATGGGCTTATGCCTATAAGCTGCAAACAGCTTATAAGCTAAAAACAAATAAGTTGGGATAGTCTAATTTATTTATTTTGGCTTATAAGCTGCTTTAGATAAGCTAAGTCAAATGGGCCCAATTATTTTTTTGAGCTTATTTTAAGCACAAAATGAATTTAAGCTGGCCAGTCAACACTCAAAAAAGCTGAAAACAGCTTATAAGCAACTTATAAGCCAATCCAAACGGGCTCTATATAGTAAACATCAATTATAGGCATGAACGTTTAAGCTTTCACATTCGGAAGCCATTATCTTATGTGTGGTAAACGGCCTTATTCACGCACGAATTTCGTGCTTGAAAGGCCAAACTTTTATTTTTGCAGTTTGGTCCTTTCACGCACTCTTGAACCGAGGGTCTTTCGGAAACAGCCGCCCTACCTTTCAAGGTGGGGGTTAGGTCTGCGTACACAGTACCCTCCCCAGACCCCACCTAGTGGAATTATACCGGGCTTGTTATTGTTGTTGTTGTTGTTGTTGGTCCTTTCACGCACTAAATTAGTGCGTGAAATCTACTTATGTTTTTTTTTTGTGTGTGTTAGTTTGGTTCAATTTTTTTTTTGTCCTACAAAAGTCACGGACTCTTTAGGAGTCCAAGACAATTGATTATTTTTTTTTTCATTTTACCACTAGTAGAATTTTTGAATCATTAATGGAGATGATGCAGGAATAAAGTAAACATTTAATGGAGAGTGCTTACAACTTAAATATAAATAAGGGTAAATTTATTTAAATAATTCTCCTAATTAATATTCCCTCTATACCAATTTATGTGATATACTTTCCTTTTTAGTCTGTGCCTAAAAGAATGATACATCTCTATATTTAGAAATATTTTAACTTAAAACTTTCCTTTTTACCCGAATGATTTACAGTCACACAAATATATGACTTGTTTAAGACCACAAGTCCACAAGTTTCAAAAGTCTTCCTATCTTTCTTAAATTCCGTACCTAGTCAAACTATATCACATAAATTTTAACGGTAATAGACTAATGAAAACACTTGCAAACCTTTTTTCAAATTTTGAATTGGAAGTGTCAATTGGAATATTTTATTAGGAGTTCAGATGTTTAATTTGAATAGAGCTTAGTTCGAGTGAACGAGATATCCTGACAAGTTTAAGGGACTGACTATGTATTTAGCCATTTTTTAGAGTTTGGTATTTAAAATGAAGGGGCTATTAAAAATGATAAACTACAGCTGTGGAGTTGTTACAAGCCACGCCAGATGATAATGGTGACGGAGTATATGACGGAGGAATAATAATAAAATATAAAAGGAAGTAGTTAGTGGGAGGTGATGAGAGTGTGCAAGGTGCGTAAAGACAGAGTATCTTGTGTTGAAAGTGTGTACGCGGTAAAAGAATCTGTTTTGGCGACTGGGCGGCGGTAGATATGACGTCGTGACGTGGACCAATAATACCTTGCATTAACTAAGAATTTTTAACTTTTTTACATATACATTTTTATTGGTGGATCTTTTTCACACCATTAGAATCTTTGTCACACCATTAGGCAAGTTTACGTATAATAGGTACTCCCTCCAGTTTAAAATAAGCATTCATTTGGTCTTTTTATTTTGATTCAAAGTAAGCGTTCATTTACATAATTAAGAAGAAATCAATTTTACTTTTTCAGATTTATCCCTATTTACTAAAGGCAATAAATCGACAAGTATCTTATTAATTAAGGGTAGTCTAGTCAAAATAATTACTCCCTCCGTCTCAATTATATGATATAATTTGATTAGGCACAAAGTTTAAGAATTTAAAAAAAAAAAACTTATGAAATTTATGGTCTAAAACAAGTGATAAATATTTATGTAGCCGTAAATCATTCCATTAGATTAAGGGTAAAAGGTTAAGTTTTAAGTTAAATTATTTTTAAATATAAAATATATCATTTTTTTGGGACAATTAAAAAGGAAAATGTATCACATATATTAAGACAGAGGAAGTAACTTTTTAACACGATTGAAATTAAGAATTTACAACTTCTTTATATATAATTTTTTATTGGTGGATCTTTTTCACACCATTACACAAGTTTACCTATAAGGTAACTTTCTATAACACGGTTGAAACTAAGAAACTTTAACTTTTTATTGGTGGATCTTTTTCACACCGTTAGGATCTTTTTAACTCCATTACTCAAGTTTATATATCTACAACTACTATTAATATTAAAGAAATTAATCATATCAAATTATGATCTGATTTATTTGAACACATAAGATCATATTATTATCTTATTCCTCAATACAATGTATACACTAACAAATGTTATGAACTTAAATGAAACGGATCATCGAATGACTTTTGGTTGGTGAGATAAAGATAATAATCCCGAGATAAGATGTGGATTATTTTATCCTGCGTTTGATAATGAGTATTAATTAGTCCCGAAATTATTTTATCCTACCATTTGTACTATCCCACCTTCTATACTATCCTATTTATCATAAATATAAAATAATTATGATCTGACCTTTTTTGTTTTTATAACTATCATTGATTACCAATTGATAGAATTTATACAGCTCAAAAAAATTATGCACTTTGGACAAAAACAGCCCCAATCTTGCATCCATAATATCAAAGAGTTCCCTATCTATAAAGTCACAACATAATTAAAGGCAAAATTAGTAATTGCATACATCTAACTAATTCGGCTTTCATAGCACCTTTGCAGTGAAGTTCCTATATCACTTGCTTTGTAATTTGGTCAGGTGTTCTCTATTGGCGCTTAAACGACACTCATTCAAGCCATACATGATAGACACTGTCAGCTAAGATCATCTTAAACACTTTCTGCCTATCAGATCTCCCTTTAGCATACTCCAATACCCATTCTATTTCAGCTAGTCACTCCTTTTTTTTTTTTTTTTTTTGATGATTAAAACTTAGAAATACAACTACAAACTTAACTGCACAATTAGTCAGTCACTCCTATTGATCACTTGAACAAAATGTGGTCAATGCCTTCAATCTCCATTTGGCATAAGGGACACCTAACATCTTCCAAATTAGCCTAGCAAGCAATCTTGTCATTTATCTAAAGCCTCTTCATTAAAGCAACGTACAAAATAAGTAGTTATTTAGGCAATTCAGAGTAGTGTTTTAAAAGGCGGGGTGTAAGGCGAGGCGTTTTACGTCTGCCTCAGCGAGGCGTAAGCCTCATGAGACTTTAATTTTTAGTATTTCACAAAAGGATATAATTATAATAAATAATTTTAAATAGGTAAAATAGCGTAAAAATTTGAAGAAAACTATAAATATATGCTCCATCCCCACAAAAAAACTAATCAGAACAATCTATTATACGCTATTTACAAGCACAAGTGACTGCTCGTTACTTTTTTGAGATAGTAGAAGACAAGATATATAATTGGAAAAGAACATATATTAGGCATTCTAGCAATAAAAAAAGATTGTGACTTTTAAATTTAATGTTTCAGTTCCTTTTTAAAATATTTGAGTAATTACTAGTTGACTTTTGAGAATTTGAGCATTATATTGAGGACTTATTTAACAAATTTTGTTTTAATTTGAAGAAGTTTTCTGGGCTTACGCCCCAAAACGCCCCAACAGAAAAAAAACTCACCCCAAACGCCCAGACGTACGCCCCGAATTGCTGGGCGTACGCCTTTTGAGACTTTCGCCTCGAACCATCGCTCCGGGGCATTTTTGATACGACTCGCCCCGAAAACGCCTTTTAAAACACTCATTCAGAGTTATTACATAGTAATCTCCTTCAAAGGACATTTGAGTACTCCCCCATAATAAGATCATAGAACTTAAACAATAACATACCCAGTGTAATCCCATAAGTAGAGTCTGGGGAGGGTAAGATGTACGGAAACCTTACCTCTACCTTTATGGGATAGAGAGGGTGTCTCCGATAAACCCTCGGCTCAAAAGAAAGGTAGTCAAATGCAGGAATGTGAGAGAGAAAAGACAGCAAAATATCAAGATACCAAATAAATAGAGCAACACATAGGGACAATGAACTACGCGATACCAAAATAATACTACTAAGAAAAAGGAGAAGAAGAGATGGAATGGCTAGCCCCCCCCCATCTCTCCCCACATACAGCGCGACTAAGATCATAGAACGTCTAGTTTAAAAAAGCAGGCATCATACTCATCGCATTCTCTGTATATCTTGCATGGTAAAAAATTGAATTAACTTTGAGTATCTTTTGGATCATCCAAGAATCTTGAATTGCTTTGATCTCACACACTATTTTCTCTTTAACATAGTAAGAATGAATTCATTGGACCCGTAAAGTGCCCTATTTCCTGGAAGTTTTTCACAGAAGCTTCCCAATGGCTTCTATAATTTAACCTATTTATCATTTCTAATATTACCCATTAATTAAAGGATACTCAAAAATATATCACAAATGGAAAAATATTTAAAATATATAGAAAGATACATTTTCCAAAAACGTTTTCTCATTTAAGTCATATCATGCAAAATCAATTTTAAATATACTTTATTAATTCTAAGACAAAAATTTAAGAATAAAAAGTAATTATTATAAAAGAAACCCTGGAGAATTACTAATATTTACTGGAATTTTCTAGTGATCGTGTTGCAGAGATAAAGCGTTTACTTTAAGTTTGGCCAAATGTTACTTTTGATCATTTTGTCATTTGAGTTCCCTAAGAACATAATCTAATACAAATCACCAAACAATAAAATACTCTAAAAATTGTGTAGGAACATACAACTTGAAAATACACTTTCTTATCTCAAACAATTAAGCCCATCCTGCAATTGTGCTTTCAAAACACTTTATGAAACCATGTTTATTTTTCTTGTTATTAAAATTATGTTGTATGGTGTTATAAACCCTTTGTGATTTCGAGGTTATATAATCATGAAAACGTCCAATTTTTCTCACCACGAATTTGGTGATTTTTGCGTGGTTACGTATTTCATTTTCCCATTATATCCCCCTACCCACCCTCGCCATCACATCCATACCCACCCACCCTACCCCCACCCCCGCTACCTTACCAACCCCCACCGTCTGCCACCCACCCCACCCCGCCACCCACCACCTCACCAACCCCCACTCTCTGCCACCCACCCTTACCCTACCACCCACCACCCCACCCCACAACTGCTCACCCCCACCCCCTACCACACCACCACCCACCACCCCCACCCGCCACCTACTTATTTTGTAAAGTTCCTATTTTATCATTTACCTTAGTTTTATTAACATATATATATATATATATATATATTAGCAAACTATGCTCGTGCGATGCACGAGCCCAACATGATTAATCAAAATATTTAGTCAATTTAATTATTTGAAGAGACTTAGTCAGAAATTTCTTAAAAAAATGGACGTAATATGGTAAATCTCATAATTTTAATCCCTAAGTAAAATTTTCAAATTGCTAAATGAAAATATAAAATAATAAATTTTAAAAAGGTGAAGAAACAATAACCAGACAATTGCAAAGAAGAATAAAATAAGCAACAAAATGGAAAACTAAATATCAAAGAAAAGAGGAGCAATGAAAAAATTAAGAGGAGAAACAATTAAGCGAAGAAGCAATCCACAAATGGAACTCCTCAGCAAGTCTCCATATTTTATTTCTTTTCGTCTTATTTTTTCCCTTAATTCCTCAATTGTTGTTAAAATTTGTGTTATTTTGGTTATGTCCGCCTCTTTTTATATTTAGTAAGTTGACAATTCAAATATCGTACATGTCAAATTTATAATCAGAAGATTCAAAAGATATTTTATTATATTATAAACATTTTTAATTTAGAACCACAAGATTCAAAAGTCTATTTTTATTGTCTAGTTAAACTTAGACACTTAAATTGAGAGTATATGTCAAATGAAGGAAATGAAATGACAATTGAGACACTGCGGACACGTGGGGACCTAAAAAGTAAACACATAAGAGGTAGAATTAATGTTAAACTTTTAAATGGTAGAAGTTTAAATAAAAAAAATGGACGTAATATGGTAAATCACATAATTTTAATCCCTAAGTAAAATTCTCAAATTGCTAAATGAAAATATAAAATAATAAATTTTGAAAAGGTGAAGAAACAATAACCAAAGAATTGCAAAGAAGAATAAAATAAACAACAAAATGGAAAACTAAATATCAAAGAAAAGAGGAGCAATTAAAAAAAATTAAGAGGAGAAGCGACTAAGCGAAGAAGCAATCCACAAATAAAACTCCTTAGTGAATCTCCATATTTTATTTCTTTTCTTCTTATTTTTTTCCTTAATTCCTCAATTGTTATTAAAATTTGTCTTATTTTGGTTATGTCGCCTCTTTTAATATTTAATAAGGTGACAATTCAAATGTTCTACATGTCAAGTTTATAATCACAAGATTCAAAGGATATTTTATTATATTATACACATTTTTAATTTAAAACCACAAGATTCAAAAGTCTGTTGACACTTAAATTGAGACAAAGGGAGTATATGTCAAATGAAAGGATAATTGAGATACTGCGGACACGTGGATACCTAAAAAGTAAACACACAAGAGGTAAAATTAATGTTAAATTTCTGAAATGTACACATGTTAGTCCCTGCTTAAAGTATAATTTCTTGTGCTTTTTATAATAGATAGAGTAATAAAATGAAGTAGAAGTAAAGACATATAATAATGTAAAAGTGGAATACACGTGTACAGGTGGAACCAAGTAATAGTACTTGTTAAATGAAGTTGACCCACAACTGAAAAAAAAAGGAAAGAAACCAAGTACAATTGAAATAAATCCAAATTTAATGTACAACTCAGACAACTTTTGGTACAATATGTGTAGCTGTGTTCGTCCCATCTTCACGTTGACAATTCAAATATCTTACATGTCAAGTTTATAATCACAAGATTCAAAAGATATTTTATTATACTGTACACATTTTTAATTTAGAACCACAAGATTCAAAAGTTTGTCTTTATTTTTATGTCTTTATTTCTTAAACTATGTGTCTAGTCAAACTTAGACACTTAAATTGAGACAGAAGAAGTATATGCCAAATGAAGAAAATAAAAAGACAATTGAGACACTGCAGACACGTGAGGACTTGAAAAAATAGCACACAAAAAATAAAATTAATGTTAAATTTCTAAAATGTACACATGTTAAAATTACCCGAACAAATCAGAGGAGTGCCTGTAGAAACAACTTGGAAATCTAATGGAAGAATTAGAAAGAAAATCTAACTGAAAGCCTCAAAGGAGAGGATGCCAGCTTTCGAACCACTTAACACGTGTAGCATTAAGGGCAAAGTAATCATCTGACAAACACGTGCTCATTGTAGAGTGAGCTGGGACATAAAAACAAATATTACGAAATTGACTTATTTACCCCTGTTCGTCCTAATTTTACTGTACAATTTTCAGTGCTTCGTGTACAATTATTTATGGAATGTTCGTACCCTCAACTCCCACTTCTAATACTACTAGCCATATATGCCCGTGCGATGCACAGACCGAACATGTTTATTCATTTAATTAATCAGTCTTTAAGGTTTATATTTTGTAAATAATTTTTAAAAATAATGAAAGTTGTTCGTCGATGTGAAAAATAAAATTAGTATGAAGGTGAGGGAAAATTAATATTTTGATTCTAAATTTTTTCTTTTAAATTGTTTAATAGGAGTATGTTATATGTATACCGAAAAGTTAATATCTATCTCAATTAATTAACTGTTCAGATCCAAACATAAGAACCATTGTGTTGTATATATTTAATTTTTTAAAAGCAAAACTAATAAAATATTTTATTAAATTAATCAAAAAAATTAGTTACATTATAATTTTTTATATTAACAATTATAGATAAAATGAATTGTTACAGAAAAATCAAAATTAGAAAGATATATATCGTAAATTACCAAATTTTAATTCTGAAATGAAAATATGAAATAATACATTTTTATAAATGTAAAGAAACAAATAATCAGAAAATACAAAGAAGAGTAAGATAAGTAAAGTATTCACAAAGAAAAAAAAATGGGGATAAAAGTAATTGTCCATGTTAACATATCAAGACAAAGAAAAAAAGAATTCTTCTTATTTTACCCTTCACATTAATTACTGATTTTACTTCATTTATTAATTCTTAAAGAACGTAATATGAGGGAGAAGAGAGGCAATACATTGATTTAGTTTAAACACTCAGCATGTGATATGTGTTTACCTATTGTTCTTATCATCCTAACTAATCCTAATTAGGGGACGCTCGTATTTTCTGGAAAAGTACATCCTCTAAGGGGTCACATGAGTAAATATTTATCAGCATATTTACACTAAATTAACTCAATATATTAATTAAATAATTTAATGCGTTGAAAATATATACTATATTAATTAATACTTTCTTTATTCGATTTATGTGATACAGTTTGAATTTTGAGAGTCAAGCAAGAATTTTTTTGACCGCTATCTTTGTATTTTTTTTAAATTCTCAATTATTATAATTTATATTATATTATTTTTTATGTTTTTATATATATATATATAAATTACTTTTCATAAAATTTAGAAATTGTGTATCCGAATTCATAGTACATTCAAGAATTATGTGTATTTGTTTAATTGATGTTAAGTGTACAATTTATTGTCCACATGGAATTAAAAGTAGTTGATGGAAGTGTACAATTTATATAGCTCTTGATACAAACATTCATTGCGTGTACAATTTGTAAAGCTAGTTGTTATACCCCATTTTAACCAGAGTCAAAATGATTTACAACATTTCGGTAATTTCGGGGTTAATTATAAATAAACTGAAGAAAGCGCGGGATGGTGCAACGTTTTATAAATATTTGGAGAAAATAAATTAAACCAACTAACAAATTAAAAAGAGTCATTATAAGATTAATATTGATAAAATTTTAAGGTTTTATGGAAAGACTATTAGTTCAATATAAACTGTGACAAGGTTGTTTTAACAAATACATGTTTCAAATGTTGGAAAGGAGCTAAAGTGCAAAAGTTATCCGTGAAAATTAGTTCGTTTTTCGTATTTCTCAAAATAAACTAACGTTAGTGTGTAAAATTTATGATGCTTTGGAAGCATATCTTTCTTTCTAACTAAAAAAAAGGGTGCCAAACTCACGAGGAGCAATTAAACTTCACTTGATTTAAGACCTAGATTTGCTAATTAAGACATCCTAATATAAAATAGACTCGGTTAAACTAAGCAATTAAGTATTTATCATAATCGCACAGTTAGGTAAAATGTTAATCACACCAAACGTATAAACAAGCATCAGAGAATGAAAATAAGACGACTAAAGCCATATTTGGCTCCCATAGAAAAGTAAAGTTTCCAGTGGTTCGCCGTTTGGCTAGCCACTCTCTTTGTATTCTGTTCAGATGAATGTCGAGAGAATGAGAGCTGAATGGGAATGTGCATGCAAGGTACAAATGCCGCAGAATCTCAAAATGAGACTGTTCGGATAATGAGTCTTTATGAAGACTCCATTCGCTCCGAAGTGTACATGTAAAAAAAGATAAGGATTAGTATAAGGTTCAACACTTAAAATGGAGGGAACAAATCCAAAACCCAGACAGTCATGTTAGGTTCATGCTAATGATATACATGGCATTACAGCACGCGTCCAGTTAATCAACAAAGACTACACTACCACAATGTGGAAAAAGGGGAACAACTCTCAAGTCTCAGCTAGAAACATAGTAAAGCAAAAGCTATTTTGTATTCACCATGTCCAAAATGATTCAGTATTTATCATTTTTGGGTTCAGCAGGAAAGAAGGGACGCTCCCTATTAGTACGAATTCGAATAATGAATAACGCTGCTGTAATAGAGAACATCAAGAATTTCCTAACAGAATAGGAGAGAACAATGCCAACAGTCCAGCACATAATCCCATGAATAGCATCAAAGGGGCACAAGAAAGCAATGAGATGACCAAGATAATAAGCACTGCATTGGATTTCATAACAGTATACATACTTCTAGTGCCAAGAATCTCTAGACATTATAAGTCAACACAAGCCAAAGTCTAAGAATAAGCAACCTAAAATCTCTGCCTATATTTCTAAAAACAATATTTCTAAGATAGAGACTCACTCCACCAACACTATATGATAGAATTTCCAGAAAACAGAAAAAGAGTCAGATCTGAAGTTCTTAAAAAGCAAGAGCATCTAAAGAAACAGCCACTAAATAACCCAAATGTAAAATAAGGAAATAACCAGGAAAGCATCATTTAAGTCGTGAATATATGAAAACAAAAGCATAGGGCTACTTAGCTCTTCAGTTTTCTGTCTTTTTATCTCTTGGGAGAAGATACAGATAGCAACCAAAATGCAATCTCACAAAGTTACAGAATAGCAAGCTACTCAGATTAAATTCCAATAATTATAACAAGATTGCAACCAACCCACCCATCCTAAAGGATAAATATATAGCAAATAGCCTTGACTTTTCCAGTACCAGAAGAAGAAAAGACAGATCGAACAAAGAGATATTATCCCTCAAAGGACCAATTTAAGTGCCAAACGAACCAACATATATATATATACGCTTTAAAAAATACCAAAAAGCAATAATTTTACAGAGAAAAATCCAGTTGAAGGAAAGAAACAAACAGTGTTGGGAAAAGGAAAACAGGTTCAAAAATGACACGAGATTAGCTAAAGAAAATGGGACAGCAGTGGGAGCATATTCCACTGCCTCAATTTTTCTTCAAACTTATAATATTTGCTCTTTTCTTGTTAGTAAACCATAACAACATCTAAACATTTAGGGATCCTAATTGACCCAAACAACTCTAGAACAGGGAAAGGAAGCCTACGCTGGGCTGATTTTTTAACAATCATAATTGGGACGCAGCAGGTACACAATATTTAAAAGAGCAAATCAGCAAGCAACCATTTAGCAGCTGGGATTCCGTAACTCTAGAGAAAGTCTAATACATGATTTCTAACTCATGGGATACACTCACGCATTTAACAGAATTTTAACACGAGTTTAGACTATTCTACCACATAACATAGAGTATGGATTTAACCAGTAAATACACGAAGGGAATGTGAATTAATCTCCTAATGCACAAGGCAAAAATTCTGGAACACATAGAACACTCACGAACATTTGTCGAACACTCATACTTTAGACGATATGCAGCCAGAAAATATGACCTTGATTTTAAACAAGCGAATATGATTTTTACAACATCCGAGAATACAAATCGCATAAGCAGAGCTTCCTCATAACACTTCGACAACGTGATTCAAACGCAACAAAAAAATAAAAAAATAAAAACAGAATTCCAAATTAACCAAACTAAAAACAGTAGTCATATTTCACTATCATTTATTTCATTTTTGCCACAATCTCAACGGAAGACAGAGTGAATAAAGGGATTGTGTTTACCTCTCGCGGGTGTAGTGAACTGAGGTCGTCGGCGTCGAATCTACTCTCTCGTTATGATTAGATTCAAAACTCGAAACCCAAATGCATTCTAAATCTCTATTACGACTAAAGCAAAAACTGAGATTAAAGGGGGTAATCTTAGAAGATAAAAGATTTTGAAAAATATGTGCAGCTATTGTATCGTCCCCCCTTGCTGTGGACTTAAGGCCGTATATATATAGTAGACAAAACCCTAGGGTTTTCCACTTGTTTTTGGGCGGGATCTGGAGTGATATCCGTTTGAAATCAGAATCAAATCTTTAAAGTTGATCTCTTTTCAGAAATTTCAAAAGTTTTTTGGCCATTTGTGTTGACCAGATCGTATATAAGAAAAAATGGCAAGGCAAAAATCTGCCATGGCTGAAAACAAATGGTTTCTTGTTTGGAAGAGGAAAGGGATGAGATAGAGGAGAGTGTTGCACGAGAATGGAGTAGCAAAGTCTGTGATGGTGAAAGAGGGTACAACAGTCGTCCACAAATGGAAGGGAAAGAGGAGAGGTGTGGCTGCTGTTTTTTCCTTTTAGGTTTAGATAAGTTTTGAAGATAAGTAGGCCGGGTCGGGTGGAAGGCGAGTGTGGGCCGGGTCAAACTGAAAGGGTAACGGACTGGTGAGTTGGGAAATTATGGGCTGGTCATGTAGTTGGGCTGCTTATTTGAGCTGATTAAAAGGAAAATGGGCTGATAAAAATGGCCGAATGGTTAACTACAAAGCCTTGCCAAATTGTAAATAAAATGTCCCACTCTTGTTTTGAAAATTCATTCTTCTCATATTTCTTTTGGCTTCTAAATTAGATCAAATATATTATGTAGTAATAATAATAATAATAATAACAATAATAATAAATTTCATAATTAGCATTAATATAATAATCTTATCATTAGTATATAAAATATAAGCAAAGTAATTATAGAGTAAAAATATTACCTAAGTTATATCTTATGATCAATACATAATAAGTAAGTAGCGATGTACGACGTATTAATACTTAACAATATTAATATAGTAGTAGAAATTATAATAAAGTAAGGGCGAAAAATAGGATATTTGATTTATTAATAACTTAGAAGCTCAAGAAAATGAATTGGAATAAAGAAGGGACAAAATTGGGTGTCAACACTAGTGGTACAAGCATTTTATGCTATTTTCGTCCACTCACCACACTTATATATAATAGATAGAAAAAAAGAAAAATATAGAATAGAAAAATAGACATATATTTTTAGTAATGTAGCCAAGTAATATGGGATGAAGGGAGTACTTCATTTATTAATTCTTAAAGAATGTGCAAGTCGAGTATAATAATGTGGCCAAGTAATATGGGATATGGGACGAAGGGAGTACTTCATTTATTAATTCTTAAAGACCGTGAAAAGTCTAAATTGAACAAGTAAAAGTACATGGAGAAAATAAATATGGGTCGGAAAATTATATTTGAAGTGCATACATGTATACATGAGAAAAAAATAAATATTCAGCAAGAACGTTAAAAGTCAAAAGTGAACAAGTAAAAGTGCACAGAGGAAATAAATGTGTGTCGAAGAATTAAAATTGAAGTGCATACGTCTATACATGAGAAGAGAATAACTATTCAGTACTATAACATATGTCTACGTGAGATTTATTAATTCCTAAAGAACGTGAAAAGTCAAAAGTGAACAAGTAAATGTGCACGAGGAAATAAATAAGTACATACGTGTATACATAAAAAGAAAATAAATATTAAGTATTATGACATATGTCTATGTGGGATAAAAAAGTAGTTGGTTAAAGAGTACAAGTTATATAGCTTTTAGTATAAGAATTCATTAAGTGTACAATTTTTGAACCGGTTGGCCGTGAAAAGTCAAAAGTGAACAAGTAAATGTGCATGAGGAAATAAATAAGTGCATACTTGTATACATAAAAAGAAAATAAATATTAAGTACTATGACATATGTCTATGTGAGATAAAAAAAGTAGTTAGTTAAATAGTACAAGTTATATAGCTTTTAGTATAAGAATTCATTAAGCGTACAATTTTTGAAGCGATTGGTACAAGGAGGGACAACCGTGTTCGTCCCTCCACTACTCTTTATATATATATATATATATATAAGCATGAATATAAATGTTGGTTGACGAAAATATCCTTCAACTATTGAACAATGTTTTTACCTTTTAAAAAATAAAATACCTTTAAAGAAGCAATTCAATGTTGGATATAATTGTAAAATTAAAGATTTTCCCAACATCTAGGAATTCAAATTTAACTAAGAGTTAAATCCTAAACCTTTATGGTGATTAGTGTATTATGTTAACTTTCGATAATACCCACGTTGGTTAAAATTGTAGTATTAACTCAAGTTGATTTCTAAAAGGATTCAATTCATATCCGTAGTAATTGTTTAATTAGAGTTAGTTTAGAGTTAACTAAAGTTGAACTCTAAAAAGGTAAATATTGTAAAAAAAGTAAAATATTTTATTTATAGAGTCCAAGTCAAAATATAAAGAGAGTTCAAAACCAACATGTTAATTGTTAACAATGGTTAGGAAATAAATATGTTAGAACAAAATAGGTATATTATATATTTGTATGCTATAGCTATTACTTAGTATATATTGAAAATTTGAAAAGTTAGTATCTCTATAAAATGCGAATGTTAAATTTTCTAATAATATCTTTTACCTCACGATTAAAATTAGTGTTTAATAACATTTTTGTACCTCATAAAACAACTATAATGTAATTACAAGTAATATGATTTAACTTCTTTTTTGTGTGTGTGATAATTGACAGGGAATAACGTACAACGTACGTTCGTAGAGATTGAATATTTTAAAGGCCAAACTCATCGACGGACACCTGTGGTCATCCACTTCTTTCACTTGAACACCTCAAGTGCCCCTTATTCTTGTTGAGCACTTAGACTACCCGAATTTTGATCCAATTAGGCATTTTTTATACAATCTGCTAAATATGTAAGGTGTGTGAAACACACTCGCTGATGACGTGTCAAAGTGGCGAACGAAATGAAGACATGTGGCACATATTCCCAAAATAATTATTAAACAATATATATTGTGAGTAAAAAACTATTTAGTTAATTAAAAAATAGAAAAAAAAAATTGCAACAGCTTCCTCCTCCGATCTTCTTCTTCAAATCCTCCGACGAAGACCACCATGACCAACCACCACCAGCGCCTCATTCTTCTTCAGTTTCTATCACCATAACCACCAGCACATCTGTTATATCCCGCATTTTTGTGCAATCGGATAATTCAAGACAATCGCGGGAAGACAACAAGCAAGGCCTTATTTTTGTTTTGTTTGGCATGTGAGTTGCTTATGAAGAATTTAGAAGCGGAATTATTAAGAAAGGCTAGGGGTAAAAAGGGTATATTCGCAATATGACTCGTGGAAATATGGACGGAGGCTAAGGGCAAATGTGGAATTTTGGAAAAAAATAATTTATGAGTTGCAAGACCAAGAGAGCAAAATATGGGCTTGGAAATTAAAATGGGGCTACTTGCGCCATCCACATGGGTGGGCCTAGGCCCAACTAAAGCCTAAGTGGTCAAAATAAAAGAAGACTAAGTCTTCTAATTGTCCACAATCCTCTAGAAACTCCAAGAACATAAGAACACAAGAGAAAAAAAAAAGGGGGAGCTAGGCCATTCGGCCATAGTAACTCCAACAACATCCTTGGAAAAAATTCAAAAATTATTTTCTATCAATTGAAGGATTCCTAGCAAGGTGGAGTGGTTTTTGGAAGAAGAAAAATTCATATTCTTGCAAATTGGAAGTTTTAGCCAAGTGAAGAAGTGAGGAGAAAGGTAATAATTCATTCTTTTTTTTTATGTTATGGATGCTTGTGCATGTTGTAGTGTATAAAAGTGAGTGAGATTCATGAAGAACAAGAATATAGGTGTGTGGCCGTGTATGCCTATGTGTGTGTGGGAATTATGTTCTAATTATTTTATCTAGTGTTTGGTTGTTATTGTTGTGGATGCTATGTTGATAATGGAAGTTGAATGATTTTGGAGAGGTTGTAGTTGTGTATGCATGATGTTGGTCGTGAGTGTTGTGTGTGTGGTAGCGGTGTAGTTGTGGTGTGGTGTGGAGGAAAAATGAGTTAATTTTATTTAGTATATTGGTTGTTGTTGTGTGGATTCTATATTGCTAATAAAAGCTTAATAATCTTAGTGAAATGGTAGAAGTTGGAGACTTGTGGTTGAAGTTTATGTAAATTGAATATTATGTTTTTACATGTATGGAAGACAATGATATTAGTATGGTGTTGTTGGAATATATATTATAAAGTTGTTATTGTTTTATTGGAGTTGGAAGGTTTTGAAGGAAGTAGTATGTTAATTGAAGTGTTATAATGTATCTTCGATTGAATATGGAAATAGTTAGTATGGTTGTTGGCATTATGTTGATAGTTTGGCCGGGTTGAATTCCCGGATTGTTGTTGATTAAAAATTGGCTAAGTTGAATTTTGGGGATGGTGTATTTACAGGGGAAGTGCTGCCGAGATTTCGGTAGACAAGTGTTATCTTAATATTCAACTTCTAAATGCTCTAATCAATGTTTGGTAAATGTGACCAAATTGTAGATTTTGGCGGATTTGCACCTTGAATTTGGAGTAGCATAAGGAGCGGAAAAAGATATGTAAGGATTTACTCTTCCTTCTTTGGCATGTCTTAGACATACTAGGTTGGATACGAGCCTCGGGGACAACTCTATTCTCCGGAATCCGCGCCTAAAGTTTCCCCTTTTTCATTCAATAGAATTGAATTAGACCTTTCATGAATAGTGGGAAGAATTGCCTAGCTATCTAGAACTTGTACAAATGAGACCCGACTACCTTAAAACTCTCACAAGTGACGTCATAAAACGTAACGTATGTAAATTGTGTACGCCGCCTCATTTGACCCGAGGTGGGCCCATGGTTCCCAGATTTTTCTTTATTTTTCCGTTTATCAAACGATAAGTGTTGTGACTATTCTAATGAGGATATTTCTATGATGATAATGATAACGATGATGTTAAGAAAGAGAATATGTCTATGATGAGTATGACAAGAATGATTCCGCGACTAAGAGCCTTAAGTTAAGGATTCAATATGAGCATGAAAGTATCAAACTATATCTTGATCGTTAATTCTATTCCTTGGTTATGACCCTATTTTCTAAGGATTCCAAAGCATATGAATTGATGTTTATGATGTCCATACAGTCAGATGGTTTGTACTTTTGTTCGTTTTGGGGTTGTATAACATGCTAGCAGATTTTATTAACACCTGATTACGGTTATGCTATTAATGATAGAATTAAGTAAAGAAATAACGGTATTACCACTATGGCCCACTCAGTAATAAGAATGAGATACGAGTTAGGGGGGTGCTCGGTACAAGTATCGGGTATCCGTCGCGGCCCCTAGTTGGGTCGTGACAGATGTGGTATCAGAGCAGTTCGGTCCTAGGGGTTTGTCTACGAGCCGTGTCCAGTAGAGTCCTGTTTATGGGTGTGTAGCGCGCCACACTTATAGGTAGGAGGCTACAGGGCAGTTACGAAATCTGACCTTCTATGTATTCTAGATCGTGCGATAGAGCCATGCTACCATGTTTCCATATTCCTTTCCTAATCCTATGTTATGGTTTTAGTAATGCCGATGAAGAGAATGGCTACGGCGGCCCAGAAGAGCAAGAGGGTGGCTGGAAGCGGGGTTGAACGGGAGCTAGAAGAAGGCGAGTCTTATAATGAAACTCCCCCTCAGACTTCTTCTGCTTCTCCTGTATCAGCAGAGCAGGAAGGAGCTCCAGCTCCAGCCCCAGTTCCACCAGTTCCACCGCCAGCAGCTGCGGGCCAACAAATGGCAGAGGCTATTCAGCTGCTGACACAGCTAGTTGCCGCACAAGTTCCGCGGCAAGATGAGGGCCAGGGAGACAGGGCGGTGAGTGCGAGGGCTCGTGATTTTATCACTCTGAAGCCTCCGGAGTTTTATGGATCGAAACCAGAGGAGGACCCCCAACGTTTCATAGATGAGATGTTGAGGACACTGAGGATCATACATGCTTCGGATACAGAGTCAGTGGAATTGGCTTAATACAGGTTGCGAGATGTAGCAGTTCTGTGGTATAATAGTTGGATATCTTCGAGGGGAGCAAATGCCCCTCCCCCGGTTTAGCAGGAATTCATTGAGGCATTTCTGCGACATTTCTTACTGCCGGAAGTTCGACGAGCTCGAGCTGATATGTTTTTGAATCTTAAACAGGGAAATACGAGCGTCAGGGAATATAGTCTTCGCTTTAACTCGTTAGCCAGTTATGCCCCAGCCATGATAGCTGATAGGGGAGATCACGTACACCGGTTTGTGAGTGGATTGGGGCCACATTTAATTAAGGAGTGTCTGACGGCTTCGCTCCAGGACGGAATGACTATTACTCGTATTCAGGCCCATGCCCAAAACCTGGAGAAACAGTATCAGTCACGGAGAGAGGAGCGCTATTCAGATCGGAGTTCCAGAAAAAGGGGCAGATCTTCCGGGACTAGAAGCGAGTATAGAGGGGGACAGGCACAGGAGCAATCTAGGTATTCAGGCCAATCAGCGGCCAGTGCACCTCCTCGATTTGTGGATAGGAGATTTGACCGTTCTACTTATTCAGGAGCAGATCAGGGTACTAAAACTTCGGGATCCCAGTATAGAGCTGATCCTAGCAGGATGATACCACCCCCGCCACGGTGTCCTCGGTGTGGTAGGCCACACTCTGGAGAGTGTTGCGCAGGTACAGGTGCTTGTTATACTTGTGGGCGGGTTGGCCACTTAATGCGTGATTGCCCACTGAGGAATGAGAGAGACCAAACCCAGCCCGCCGGATCAGCGGTTGTTTCATCGTCGACCGTGCGCCCTCCTGGCCAGACTTCCCAAGCTCCAGCGAGCCGTGGCCGAGGCAGAGGAGGAGGGGCACCCAGTTCAGCCGGCCCTCCGCACCGCATATATGCATTGGCAGGACAGCAGGATCCTGAACCTTCCGCAGACGCGGCCACGGGTACATTATCGGCACTTTTCTATGATATGTATGTGTTAATTGATCTAGATTCCACTCTATCGTATACTGTTCTTTGTATTGCTGATCGTACTCAGAATTTGGAAATTTGGGACAAGAGTAGCTGTACTCATAGGTAAGGGGCGGATACTGGAGGTTACGAAGGCTAAAATGGTAATTAAAAGGAAATGATGTGTTACAAGAGCGCTCCGGAAATGGTCAAGACCCCAACTTGCCCCATATTATGTAATATAGACAGTACGGGGGAATGGAGGTAAAAATACTAACACTAAGACCCTAAAATGCATTAAAGTTTCGAGGTTAAGCGTGCTAGGGTGAGAGCAATTTCAGGATGGGTGACCCCCTGGGAAATATGCTGAAAATTTCATAAATGTGGGAACAAGAGACGAATGTGAAATTAGGTAGCCTAAAGTAAATTAGAGTGTGTGAAGTGGTTAGAAACCCTGTAGAAGTCGTGTAGGCTGAGACGGACTAGACTAGCAGAAGGGGAGAAAGCATGACAGAGCTTCAGGACTAAAGAAAGTTTGATTAGCTTTTGGAAGTGTTTGTCAGTAAAATAGTGGTGGAAATGTATATATGTACATGACATCTTATATGTGACTGTAGAACCCTAACAAACAGTGTCGCGATACATAGAATATGCTAGCTGAATGAAATTCAAAAGACGTGATGAAGGATATAAGTACGGATGTCACAAGGTAAGACCGATGCCGAACCCATACTAGTTAAGGCTAGAAAGCCCTAATGCGGTGATATACGGGAACATATCTGGCAAGGGAATAGACGCGACAAACTCCGCAAAGAAGGAATTACAATTGAAAAAGATCGCGGAAGGCGACGATTATTTAAAGGGCATAGGCGTGTGTAGACCCTCTTAATAAAGGAGGGGAGAACATGTTAGAACTAAAATGGACTATGACGATTCAAGATCCAATAAAGGGGACTTATTAACGCAGGGCCAGCGTTCGGAGTTAACTCAATTGACCTACGACATAAAGGCAGCCTAAGCTCCTAAAATGGATATGTTAAGCGACATGTGAGGTATCTACGAAGGAGACCTCCCCGAAATATTATAATACACTATGAGGTCAGTTAAACATTCGAGGACGAATGTTCAAAACGGGGGGAGGATGTTATATCCCGCATTTTTGTGCAATCGGATAATTCAAGACAATCGCGGGAAGACAACAAGCAAGGCCTTATTTTTGTTTTGTTTGGCATATGAGTTGCTTATGAAGAATTTAGAAGCGGAATTATTAAGAAAGGCTAGGGGTAAAAAGGGTATATTCGTAATATGACTCGTGGAAATATGGACGGAGGCTAAGGGCAAATGTGGAATTTTGGAAAAAATTAATTTATGAGTTGCAAGACCAAGAGAGCAAAATATGGGCTTGGAAATTAAAAAGGGGCCATTTGGGCCATCCACATGGGTGGGCCTAGGCCCAACTAAAGCCTAAGTAGTCAAAATAAAAGAAGACTAAGTCTTCTAATTGTCCACAATCCTCTAGAAACTCCAAGAACATAAGAACACAAGAGAAAAAAAAAAAAAGGGAGCTAGGCCATTCGGCCATAGTAACTCCAACAACATCCTTGGAAAAAAAAAATCAAAAATTATTTTCTATCAATTGAAGGATTCCTAGCAAGGTGGAGTGGTTTTTGGAAGAAGAAAAATTCATATTCTTGCAAATTGGAAGTTTTAGCCAAGTGAAGAAGTGAGGAGAAAGGTAAGAATTCATTCTTTTTTTTATGTTATGGATGCTTGTGCATGTTGTAGTGTATAAAAGTGAGTGAGATTCATGAAGAACAAGAATATAGGTGTGTGGCCGTGTATGCCTATGTGTGTGTGGGAATTATGTTCTAATTATTTTATCTAGTGTTTGGTTGTTATTGTTGTGGATGCTATGTTGATAATGGAAGTTGAATGATTTTGGAGAGGTTGTAGTTGTGTATGCATGATGTTGGCCGTGAGTGTTGTGTGTGTGGTAGCCGTGTAGTTGTGGTGTGGTGTGGAGGAAAAATGAGTTAATTTTATTTAGTATATTGGTTGTTGTTGTGTGGATTCTATATTGCTAATAAAAGCTTAATAATCTTAGTGAAATGGTAGAAGTTGGAGACTTGTGGTTGAAGTTTATGTAAATTGAATATTATGTTTTTACATGTATGAAAGACAATGATATTAGTATGGTGTTGTTGGAATATATATTATAAAGTTGTTATTGTTTTATTGGAGTTGGAAGGTTTTGAAGGAAGCAGTATGTTAATTGAAGTGTTATAATGTATCTTCGATTGAATATGGAAATAGTTAGTATGGTTGTTGGCATTATGTTGATAGTTTGGCCGGGTTGAATTCCCGGATTGTTGTTGATTAAAAATTGGCTAAGTTGAATTTTGGGGATGGTGTATTTACAGGGGAAGTGCTGCCGAAATTTCGGTAGACAAGTGTTATCTTAATATTCAACTTCTAAATGCTCTAATCAATGTTTGGTAAATGTGACCAAATTGTAGATTTTGGCGAATTTGCACCTTGAATTTGGAGTAGCATAAGGAGCGGAAAAAGGTATGTAAGGATTTACTCTTCCTTCTTTGGCATGTCTTAGACATACTAGGTTGGATACGAGCCTCGGGGACAACTCTATTCTCCGGAATCCGCGCCTAAAGTTTCCCCTTTTTCATTCAATAGAATTGAATTAGACCTTTCATGAATAGTGGGAAGAATTGCCTAGCTATCTAGAACTTGTACAAATGAGACCCGACTACCTTAAAACTCTCACAAGTAACGTCATAAAACGTAACGTACGTAAATTGTGTACGCCGCCTCATTTGACCCGAGGTGGGCCCATGGCTCCCGGATTTTTCTTTATTTTTCTGTTTATCAAACGATAAGTGTTGTGACTATTCTAATGAGGATATTTCTATGATGATAATGATAACGATGATGTTAAGAAAGAGAATATGTCTATGATGAGTATGACAAGAATGATTCCCCGACTAAGAGCCTTAAGTTAAGGATTCAATATGAGCATGAAAGTATCAAACTAGATCTTGATCGTTAATTCTATTCCTTGGTTATGACCCTATTTTCTAAGGATTCCAAAGCATATGAATTGATGTTTATGATGTCCATAATTTTATTCTATGTTTTCTTAGTGTTGTCCTTCGTTGATAGTCTCATCTTATAAGCATCGTTCCTTCAAGGTGAGACAAGCGGCCATGGTTATTCCATAAGGTAATCGGAGGTTACCGACCTTACGTCACTCCGATAGGGTTATAGCTTTTCTTTGGACTTTCCTGCATGCTATGTGGGGAATACGGGAAAAGGTGCAGAGCGCTATAGACGCTGGGATATACACACGGTACATGTATCCGTATTTGACTTGATATCATCCCGGACGCGGGATGCCCGGACGCGGGATGCCCGGACGCGGGATGCCCGGACGCGGGATATATATATATATATATATTTATGGTTAAATGGATCGGCTGCCGACGCCTCGGCAATATGACACGTTCTATCCTCACATGTATATGAGTAAGAAATGTTTTTCAAAGGAAAGCTAAGTATGCATGGTATCCGCCGAAAGGCACTTATATGTACACGTTATTTTCCTACCTCACGACATGCTCTACATTTCTATTATGTCATTATCGCTGTTCTATATTGTCCGAATGTTATTATTCATGCCTTACATACTCAGTACATTACTCGTAATGACGTCCCTTCTTGTGGACGCTGCGTTTCATGCCGCGCAGGTCAGCAGGTAGACAGATTTGACTCCTAGAAGCTCCATCAGCAGTACTGTGTCAGCGCTCCAGTTGTTCCGGAGCCTCAGCTTCTTGGTACTACTTTTGTGTACATATTCGGGCGCGGTAGAACCCGACCCTTCTTATATATATATGTGTGCTATGTTTAGAGGCTCGTAGACAGATATGTACAGTCAGATGGTTTGTACTTTTGTTTGTTTTGGGGTTGTATAACATGCTAGCAGATTTTATTAACACCTGATTACGGTTATGCTATTAATGATAGAATTAAGTAAAGAAATAACGATATTACCACTATGGCCCACTCAGTAATAAGAATGAGATACGAGTTAGGGGGGTGCTCGGTACAAGTATCGGGTATCCGTCGCGGCCCCTAGTTGGGTCGTGACAACATCCTCCTCACCCTTTATCGAATTTGACCTCTACAACTATCAGAACATTTTATTGATTTTCAAATGATACCCATGACAAGTCCTATTTCAAGCAAACCTTTGAATACCCATGTCCTTAGTAAGATATTTGATTTGCTGAAAGCTTAAAAAAATACACGGCCTCTTTTGCTACAAGCTATAATATTACACACAAAATTATTTTAAATAACCCATGTTTTGCATCAAAATTGGTGTAAAGAAGTGCCCTGAAAATGATTGAACAAAAGCATCTCATGAATCATGATTGTGGAGGTGGAATCGACGCCATTTGTGCCGGGGGAATTTTCCGATCTTGCGATATATAATGTTTTTATTGAATAACCCATGTCCTTTCTTTACTGTTTTGGTGATACACAAATACTTAATTGATTTAATTTGCCACGGGAAAAAATGATAGGAGAGGAGAAGATTGAATATATGGTGGTGGCGTTACGGTGGCAGGATGGCGGTGGATGGTGGAGGAAGTCTCGGAAGGAGAGAGAAGGAAGAAGAATAAGTAAAAAATAAAAACTTGCAAAATTTAAGCCTTCCACGCGCCTCTTTTAAGTGATTCACACAAACCTTGCTATGTCAGTAAAAAGTGCCTAATTGGAACAAAATTCGGGTAGTCTAAGTGCGCCATAGGAACAAGGGACACTTGAGGTGTTTAAGTGAAAGAAGTGGACGACCACAGATGTTTGTCGATGGGTTTGACCTATTTTAAAAGCATGAATATAAATGTTGGTTGACAAAATATCTTTCAAATATTGAACGACTTTTATACCCTAAATTATTTCGTTACTTTGGACAAGAATATACAAGGAAAGGACATAATTGGAATAGTGCACGATAGGATAAAAATTGTAGTTGATTAGGAACTTAATTCACTATAATAAATTCTAATCCTATTAGGAACTTAATTAACTCACGTGTAAGATTTTTTTGGACAACAATGACACTTTGACTAATTTTAGGGTTCCAACTTCCAAGTAAGTAGTGAAAAACAATTGAATTTGAGTTGTAGAAAGTTTGGAATAACATAGCTGAAGATGTACTAATGAAGCAATTTTGAAATATTCAATAATCGTGCTCTAATATTTACTGCATTGTGATATTCTTGGGGTTTTAAACTTAACAATTTTATAACAACTAGAAAAATCATTATATCAATTTCCAATTAAGTGAGAATTTGATTCAATGACGAAGAATCTCTTATTAGCTAAAACCAACGAGCATTAGCTGAAAAGTTTATTACTTTTCAAAGAGATACATAGGACAACTTAAAGAAGATCCAGTCATACTATTGTGAATTTCTACGACTATTTTGAAGCTGAAAATCTAATAAAAACTCTTACTCATAATTTTAATTTATTTCTTAATAATTATATTTTAATTTATTTAGTGACTAACTGTTTACCCCGAATTTGAATAATCAATTAAATTTGTGGGTGAGGTATAGGATATGTGGTTATGCCTTGAATCCTTTTGATAGAGAAAAGAAATATATGAATGTATTATGAAGAAGCAACTAATAATTGGTGGTTTGTTATAGACTTGTATGTTTACTAATATATGTGTGTTACTTGATTGAAGAAATGTAATAGACATGAACACAATGAATTCGGATTGCACACGATAATGAGAGAGATTTGTATATATTTCTAGTACAAAAGAATGTTCTTGATGTTAAGGAGCCAACCCCTTAAAAGTGGGCAATGACCCTTATTTATAGTGTTGCCTCATGGGCTCCATACAATAAGAGAAAACTAAAAAATAAAGAAAACTCTGACTTGGATTAGGTTGGGTTAGGTTGGCCGTACGGTCTGACACCTGTACGATTGGCAGTTGAGCGTGGCAGGACGTTAGCGACGCGTGGCAATCGCGCAACGAATCTCCTGGACCAACGACCACGAATAAACGGACTAACGGCCATGACCAAACGGACCAACGGCAACGACCAACTCGGCCATGAAGGAAACCGGACCAAATGATGCCCTACCTTGGCCTCGGTCCGGGCGTTCCTCCGGTTCAGAAAGAAAGTCTTCATGTACATTCTTGTCCCATTCTTCCATCGGTTCCGGGTCTCACCGGTTTAACGCATATCCGGTTTTTACAGTATACAGATATTCCCCACACTTCCCGGATCGCAAATTTATTGGAGTAACGGGCAATGGATGAATCAAGAAACCGGTGACTGCATTTGCCCGTTGTTATCTTTTCATTTTTGGCGGGAACAGTTGCGTCACGTCCCATTTTCTTCGGCCACGTGTCTTATTTCGGATGGTCAACTCTGACAATCGCCGTAACGCATGTTGCTTCAAGTCATTCCTCATTAATTATGGGACACGTGGCTCCCCCTGGTTGGCCGGCATCGGTAACCGTTCCATTCCCATGCCTATATAAGGCTCTTCACCTTTTCATTCAAACATTTTTACGATTTATTTCTCTTCATCTTCACTCTTCACTGCATTTCTTCATCTTCACCATATCTAATTTATCCTCCATATCAAGTTTGTTGCTGATTCATTGCTTATACCACGTGAAAGGAAGCAACTTTGCCACCATCTTTACTAGCTGCTCTTGCTTGAGTGTTGCTTACTCTGTCATTTCTTGAACCGTCTGTTCCCCTACTCTTTTTTAACTTCCTTTCTGAATCCACTCAACTTCCTCCTTTAATATTTTCAAATGTCTGAAACCACTTCCCATGATATTCCCTCGGTTTCATCTCAAGGAACCGACTCTGCATCTCCAATTAAAGCAAAGAGCACCTTCGAGCCCACTGCCTCGGACATTATACCGGCCAAGCCTAACTTCAACAAAGATCTTGAGGTAGAAAAACCTTCTTCGGTATCCGATAAGGGGTTTGATGTGAGGCGATATCCCTCATCCATTACTGAGGAAAAGCTCGACTTACTCGATTGTGGGTGGGACACCCGTTCGGTTCAAGTTTTTGCCCCCGGGCCAAGTGAATCAGTCACTGACCACCGGGAAGGTTTTTTATATGTGTATACTTACCCTTTCACTCTCAAGCTCGACCCTCCGGTCGATCCGGTCATCTTGGACATGTGCCGGACCTATGACGTGACCTTGGCACAGATTAGTCCGATCATTTGGAGGGTCGTGGCATGCCTCCGGTTGTTGGCCAACAATGCTGGGAAGGAACTCACGCTGGCCCACTTGATACGCTTGTATTCCCAGAGGTTGTTCCGGGGTGGCGTAATAAACTCGCAAAGCGTAGCCAGAATCTATTTTTCTCGAAAATGGACGAATATAGAGACAGGTGCTGGTTGGAGCGATATGTCCGGGTGAGGACCTCAAACATCATTTCAGACAATTACATGCCTTTTCTGGAAACACGGAACAATAAGTGTAAGCCTGAACTTTAAGTAATTGCTTTTGTATGTTTTGTCAAACTTCAATCCCACTTTCTCACCGCTTTTCTTATTTATATTAGCCAATGGATGGATTCCTCCGGTAGTCCGGAATCTGAACGAATGGGTCACTGCACTCCTTAGCCAGTATGTCCATGACAACCGGACGTGGGGCCACCTGTCACGCGGCCGATGGGTTGCCCATAACCACGGTAATACTTTGCTTCTACCCGTGTTCACTGCATCTTCTACTACCCGTATTCATTGCGTCTTTTATTTTCAGGTTTGCCCAAGGGCTCGGTGGATCCCAGACCGGAGACGGCAACCGAACCCACAACGTCGGCACCCGAGTTCGATTCAGCAGGTGCATCTCGTATCCTTGTTGCTGCTGCTGCCAAAGGAAAAAGGCCCTCGGACAAAGGGCAGAAAACAAAGAAAAGGGCGAGGAGCGTCGTTAGGACCTTACAGGGATGAAGCAGAGCCCGAGCTCCTCGTCTGGAGTATTAGTGCGGTCCCTTCCGTGGCTCCCGTTCCGGGGGAGGATATCACCGCTTCACCACTTCATCCAGCCGGAGAAGGACCTTTGGTCCCGGCGTTACCCAGAGGTGCGGAAGAAGTTCTTTACCCGACTCTTCTAAGGTCGATTGACTTCGTCGACATTTCAGGTGAAGCTTCTTCCGAAGAAACCCCCCTGCAAAGGGCAAGTAGATCTGGGGGGGAGGCTGCCGCCGAAGCTGATCAAAGAACCGAGACAGCCCCCGAGAGCGAAGCTCCAATGGTCATTGTCCCGTTGCCCGATTATGAGACTGCTGCAACTACGGAGCCCCCTGTTTTTGCCGAAGCTGCTGAGGCTGCTCCAAGTTCCCCAACTCCGGCTCCGAGGCCGGATGAGTTTGAGGACATGTTCTGGAGCACCCCTCCTGCAACCGGCGAAGTCGCGGGTTTCGGACATATCCAGATCCCTCAAGCCACGAGGGCGATTGGTCGGGCCACCGAATCTGGTGCCAGGGACAGCTTGGTGTGCATCTTTCCGGCCCCAAGTGTGGAGCCGAGGAGGACAAGATCGGCTACGGTCACCGTCCCCGAGGATTGCAGCTTTCTTTCTCGCCCGGTGGGCGTGGCAAGCTATCTGAGGCCTCTTGTCTCGGATTTGGACAAGCGAAAGATGAACGGGGTCTCTTGGCAGTGCCTTATTAATGAGGGTATGCATGCGGGCAACCGGGTAAGTTTATTAGCCATCTTTGCATAATTTCACTGAGAATTTTAGCCTTGTTTTGTTCAAGTTTTTAACTTGCTTCATTTGCAGAGTGTGGTGCTCGTCAACGAGGACTTCGTCCGTGCCCAGCAAGAGGTGGACGACCTCAAGGGTCAGCTGGATGCTCAAAGCCGAGAGACCGAGAAGTTTTTGCATCTTCTGCGGGTGAAGGAGGACGAGTTGAATCAAGCAGTATCTCTTTCCAACCTCCGACCCAAGCTTGACGCAGCAAAGGTCGAAAATCGTCAGTTAAAGGGTGAGCTAGCCGCGATGGCCGAATACAATCGGAGTCTCGAAACTGACAAGATCGGCCTTAGCCGAGATAACGCTCAATTTTCCTCGAGGCTCGATTCGGTGAAGTCTGATGCTGCGAGCTTGGCCGAGAGGAACCGGCTGCTAGAATCTGAGAGTGCCCGGTACAAAGAGCGCATGAGGGTGTTCGAGGAGAAGGCGGAGCAGAGGGCCCAGATATGCGATGATCTGAAAAACCGAGCTTAAGGAGACGGCCGATGCTAATGACACCCTCAAGGCCGAGCTCGAGTCGGCCATCCGCATGCAAGATGTCCTCGGAGAGGCTCGGGATGTTCTGGCGGCGAAGTTATCCCAGGCCGAGGCTGATTTGGAGGAAGCTCTGAAGAGCGTGGAGGCCGCCGAGGCTCATGCCACTATTGCTGCTGAGTACAAAAATGGAAGTCTCGGAGGATCACCCTTGATCAAGCCGAGCATGGCTTTACGGATCTTCCGACCCTTATTCTCAAGGCTAGAAGAATCGAGGAAGAGGCTAAGGGTGCACTCGGGGATGACTCCGAGCGGATAGTGTCTGAACGCTCCGGCTCCAGCCATTCCGGATAGATTTAGGGCCTGTACTTAGATTTTTATTTTTTTGCCTTTGTAGGGGTTCTGATGTAAAATCCTCTGTATTAATAGAACATGTGTTTTTCTTGATTCTTTTCTTTGAATGACTATTTGTTATGACTTTCGCCCGAATTGTCGGTTCGTTTAAATAGTCGTTATTTCTGACTATGCCTGAATATCGGCTTCTTACTTCATCCGGCACATCTTGTCCGAGAATTTTATTGAGGTTTTGCCCATGGGACTTATTTTATGCTTTGTGAATTCGGACGTCTCCGAATCACGACGGGCATTTTTAGGGCCGAAATTTTTCGGCTATTTTTATCTTTTAGGGTCGGTATTTTTCAGACACCCGAATCTCAGCCTTAGCTAGATTTTGATGTAAAAGTCCCCATTCGTGGGATTAATGACTTTGGCTCGGTTCGCTATGACCTTGTTGCCTTTGTCGAATTTCGACCGTAGTGCCCGGTATAAGGTGTATGAATGAATTAGTGCCGAAATACGGCGGTTATCACCGGGGTGAACTGTTTTGACAGGAAGACATCTGAGATATCGTTTATCCAAACTTTCGATAATTTTTGCATTGCAAGTATTTGTGTACATGAGAATGAATTTTTCCCTTCCGCTTTTGCCGTAGCAAATACTAAATGGACACAATTCATTCTGATCGTTTGGTCCTTACATCGGAACCTAATGCAGAAGATCCGGTTCTTGGTTTTTCCGTAGCAAATGTTATATGGACACGATTTGTTTTGATCGTTTGGTCCTTACATCGGAGCCTAATATTGAAGGTCCGGTTTTATTTTGTTGAGGGCGGCCTCCGGTTTTAGCTAGCTGGGGTAAACTTCGGAGTGGATGTGATAGTCCCCTAGCTCTTATCCGAGCTGCAAGATCGGGTGAGTGCTATTAAGTCCCCACTCGTTAGGTGTGACCCCGAGTTTCTGGGCGTCTGTCTTCGTCTTCATTGAGTAACACGTTGTACTTGTTGCCTCATTAAAAACCTTATCGGAAAACCCATTTTGGAACAAAACCGCACTAAGGAAAAGAGTGCAACATGTATTTTCAGGCCTAAATTCTAACTTTATTAGGCTCTCGATTTTTCTGCAAAAGAGAAAGGTTAAATAGAAAACATGGGGGAGTCCATACCTTAGCAGTAGTATCTTTTCAGATGGGCCACGTTCCAATTGTTGCGCAACCGTTGCCCGTCCATGGACTCCAACTGATACGATCCTTTACCCGTGATCCCAGTTATCTTATACGGACCTTTCCAGTTTGGATCCAGTTTTCCTTCATTGGGATTTTTGGTGTTCAAGGTAACTTTTCGAAACACCAAGTCCCCAACTTGGAAATGCCGAAAATTGGCTCTTCGATTGTAGTACCTTTCCATTCTCTGTTTCTGGGCTGTAATATGGACTAACGCGTTTTCGCGAAGTTCATCCGTGAGGTCGAGTTTACGGCCATGGCCTCCTCGTTTGACTCCTAGGTAGTATAGCTGAACCGGAGAGTGGGTTCACCAACTTCCACGGGAATAAGGGCTTCAGCCCCGTAGACCAACGAGAAAGGAGTTTCTCCCGTACTTGATTTTGATGTGGTTCTGTATGCCCATAACACCTCCGGTAATATTTCCCTCCAGTGATGCTTTGACGCTTCAAGTCTTTTCCTCAGATTTTGGATTATTGTCTTGATCGTGGATTCCGCTTGTCCGTATGCAAACGAATGATACGGGGTTGATATAATTTTCTTGATCTTCAACCCCTCAAGGAAATCATTGACTTTTCCACCTATGAACTGGGGTCCGTTATCACAGGTTATCTCAGCAGGGATGCCGAAGCGACAGATGATGTGATCCCATATGAAGTCAATGACTTCCTTCTCTCTGATTTTTTTCAAGGGCCTGCGCTTCAACCCACTTAGAGAAATAATCAGTCATAAACAGAATGAAACGGGTTTTACCTGGTGCCATGGTAATGGGCCGACAATGTCCATTCCCCACTTCATGAAAGGCCAAGGTGAAACCACCGAATGCAACAACTACCCGGGCTGGTGAATCATCGGAGCATGTCTCTGACACCCATCACATTTTCGGACAAAAATTTTCGAGTCTTCGTCCATCCGGTTCCAGTAATTACCGACCCTGATGATCTTTCGGACCAGAGCTTCAGCACCGGAGTGGTTGCCACAAGTTCCTTCGTGCACCTCCCTCAACACATACTCCGTCTCTCCGGGAACCAAACACTTAGCCAGGGGGCCGAAGAAAGATCGTCGATACAATTGGCCGTCTACCAAGCAGAAACGCGCAGCTTTGGTCCTTAATGACCGCAATTCTTTTGGGTCATTTGGGAGCTTTCCATCACACAAGTAGTCGATGTACTTGTTGCGCCAATCCCAAGTCAAATCCATTGTGTTTATTTCGCATGCCCGTTTCTATTTCCATGTTCAACAAGTGCACCGTACTCCCGGGGTTGATTTCTTCCCCTTCGACCGAGGATCCCAAATTTGCCAATGCATCGGCTTCGCTGTTCTGTTCCTTCGGTATATGTTGTATGGTCCATTCTTTAAACCGATGTAGTATCACTTAGATTTTTTCAAGATACCTCTGCATCCGTTCGTCCTTGACCTCGAAGACGCCGTTCACCCGGTTTACGACCAAGAGCGAATCGCACTTTGCCTCGATTATTTTGGCCCCCATACTTCGGGCCAGTTCCAAACCTGCAATCATATCCTCATACTCGGTTCATTGTTAGTCAATTTAGCAGTTCTAATAGACTGTCGAACGACATCCCCAGCCGGGGTTCTAAGGATGATCCCTAGCCCGGAACTTTTGAGGTTCGAGGCTCCGTCCGTATGTAGCGACCAAATACCCGAGGCTTTGCCCGAGGTCATCAGAAGCTCTTTCCCAACCTCGGGGACCATAGCCGGGGCAAAATCTGTCACAAAATCGGCCAAGATCTGGGACTTGATGACCGTTCGAGGTTTGTACTCGATATCATATCCGCTGATTTCGACGGCCCATTTAGTTAGTCTACCCGATAATTCCGGTTTATGCATGATGTATTTCAGGGGGTAAGTAGTTACTACACATATTGGATGGCATTAAAAGTAGGGCTTGTGCTTTCTAGAAGCACTTACTAGAGCCAATGATAATTTTTCCAAGTGGGGATAACGGGTATCCGCGTCCCCCAAAGTTCTACTTACATAATAGATAGGGAATTACGTACCTGATTCTTCTCGGACCAAAACACCACTTACCGTTACATCGGAGACAGCAAGGTAGAGAAAAAGCGGCTCGTCCGCCCTTGGCGTATGCAACAACGGTGGGCTAGACAAGTACCTCTTCAATTCTTGTAAAGATCTTTGGCACTCCGGTGTCCAAACGAAGTCGTTCTTCTTCCTTAGTAAGGAGAAGAAACGATGAATCTTGTCCGAGGACCTCGATATGAAACGACTCAACGCCGCTATCCTTCTGGTGAGCCTCTGTACTCCTTTAACGTTATTCACCACCTCGATATCCTCGATGGCCTTGATTTTGTCCGGGTTGATTTCGATCCCCCGGTTTGACACCATGAAACCCAGAAATTTGCCGGACCTTACCCCGAAGGCACATTTTTCCGGGTTGAGCTTCATGTTATACTTGCGGAGTACGTCGAAGGTTTCCTATAAATGTTTTAAATGGTCCTCTGTTTCCAGGGACTTGACCACCATGTCATCAATATAAACTTCTATTGTTTTCCCTATTTGCTCTTCGAACATCTCATTAACTAGGCGTTGGTAAGTTGCACCGGCATTTTTTTAGTCCAAAAGGCATGACATTACAACAGTAAGTCCCATATCGGGTGATGAAGGATGTTTTCTCTTGATCCTCCGGGTGCATCCGAATCTGGTTATACCCAGAGTAGGCATTGAGAAAACTTACCATCTCATGCCCGGCCGTCGCATCAATCATTCTATCGATGTGAGGCAACGGGAATGAATCCTTCAGGCATGCTTTATTTAAATCCTTGTAATCAACACATATTCAAAATTTATTACCTTTCTTGGGCACCACCACCACGTTAGCTAGCCAGTCCAGGTACTTTACCTCCCGAATAGAACCTATTTTTAAAAGCTTTGTTACCTCGTCTTTCACGAAGGCGTGTTTTGCTTCCGCCATGGGCCTTCTCTTCTGCTTCACCGGGGAAACTTCACATCTAGACTGAGCTTGTGAGTTGCTACTTCTGGTGATATACCTGTCATATCTATATGGGACCATGCGAAGCAATCTGCATTAGCTCGAAGAAATTCAATTAACTTGTTCTTGAGCTCCGGGGTTAACCCCGTGCCCAGGTATACCTTTCTGTCCGGTAGATACTCGAACAAGATGATCTACTCCAGCTCCTCGACTGTTGACTTGGTTGCGTCCGAGTCATCCGACATGACGAATGATCTGGGCACACCGAAGTCATCCTCTTCGCACCCCGGGTCCAACCCTGTATGCTGTGATTGCTATTTGGTGTCTGTTTCCCCGGTTGAGTCCGTCTCCCTTTGATCCGATTTTTCGGGCTGAGGTGTCGTTTCCTCGACCGCGAACATCTCCCTTGCAGCGGGTTGTTCGCCTCGGATGGTTATTATCCTCTCCGGTGTTGGGAATTTCAGGAACTGATGCAATGTCGATGGCACGGACCTCATGCTATGTATCCAAGGTCTGCCCAGTAATGCGTTATACTTCATGTCCCCTTCGATCACATAGAACACCGTTTGCTGGATAGTGCTATTGATGTTGACCGGCAACGACATCTCCCCCTTTGTGGTTTCGCTCGCCATGTTGAACCCGCTGAGTACCCGGGCTACCGGTACGATCTGATCGAGCAGCCCTAGCTGTTCAACCACTCTCCACCGGATGATGTTGGCCGAGCTACTTGGGGCAATCAAAATGCGTTTAATCTGAGCTTTAAAGATAAGAATAGAAATTACCAATGCATCATTGTGCGGTTGAATGATGCCTTCTGCATCCTCGTTGCTAAAAGAGATGGAAACCTCGGGTAAATAATCCCGGCTGCGCTTTTCGCGAACAACAGAAACCTTGGCCCGTTTCATCACCGGCCCTCGAGGGGCATCGGTGCCCCCAACTATCATGTTGATTACATGCTGGGGTTCTACTGGCTCGGCCCTTCGATGAGCCTCCCTTTCCTTGTAGTGATTTTTGGCTCGTTCACTCAGCAATTCTCGGAGATGACCATTCTTCAGTAACCGGGCTACCTCCTCTCTTAGCTGGTGACAATCCTCGGTTCTGTGACCATGGGTTCCATGGTATTCACACACCATGCTCGGGTCCCGTTGGCCCGAATCCGACCTTAGAGGTCTCGGCCATCTTACATTCGGGACACGGCCAATGGCTGAGACGAGGCCCGAGGTACTAACGTTGAAGTTGTACTCCGATATATTTGGTACATCCTTGTTGCTGGCAGAGCTTCCAGCATCGCTCCTGAATGAGAGACCCCGACTGTTCGACGGGCGCTCGACCCGTTTACTACCCCGACCGGAGAAATGGCTTGAGCTAACCCTTGATTTCTCCGACCTAAAGCTTGGATTCTCCGAATGGAAGTATGGCCGATCCCTTTCCCTCGACGACTCGGCCTTTGTTTCGTAACCTTTCCTTGGTCTCTCAAAACTTTTGTTCACATTTATCGGCCCCGGGGGAAGTTCGAATCGGTTGACAAATTCACGCAGTAATTCATCGTCTCTCTGAGTTATACGGAAAATATCTGTCTTACGGGCCTGCACCTTCTTGCCACCGGCGTGAGATTTTATGAAGGCATCGGCGAGCATTTCGAATGAAGTGATTGAATGCTCGGGCAGATGGTCGTACCATGTCAATGCCCCTTTTGACAAAGTTTCCCCGAACTTTTTCAGCAATACCGATTCAATTTCGTCTTCCTCCATATCATTGCCTTTTATAGTGCATGTGTATGAGGTCACATGTTCGTGTGGGTCCGTTGTGCCGTCATATTTCTGGATATCCGGCATTTTGAACCTCTTCGGGATTAGTTTCGGAACTGCACTCGGAGGGAAAGGCCTTTAGATGTACCTCTTCGAATCCGACCCTTTCAGCAAAGGCGGAACCCTCGGGATCTGGTCTACTTGAGAGTTGTATGTTTCCACCCTCTTCTCGGTTGAGTCTACCCATTTTGCCAAAGTTTCAAGCATTCTCAGAACCTCGATAGAGGACCCAGCTCCGGACCCATCGCTCTCAACCATCCGCGCTTCATCTCTCCTAGGTTCAGCAACACCCTTTGCCTCCTCCGAGGTCGTTTTATCCCCTCCGTTTTGCAACCGGGCTATTGCGATTCCTTGTTCGGCAATCGCCGCTCTCTGTTCCTCCAACATTTCAAAAATTAAATATAAGTCAATATTATCATTTGGGGCTTCCGGTTCTTTCCGGCCCTGAGTCCGGGACAAAGTAATCAAATTGTGAGTATTTAAAGGGTCGGTAGCCGGTTGGGCGGCATTCTCCTGGTCCACAGTGTTTTGATGGTTGAGGCCCTCCCTCGAATTGACGGGGTTAGGATCAGCGGTGTTTGGCAATCCTCGTGGACCGCTGCCTTCGTTTTCAGCCATGATCTCGTTGTTGTTGACGTGACCAGATTGCCCACTGTCAGCCATTTAGTCAGTTTTTTTCAGTGACGAACAGAAGATGTTTTCGATTTTGATGGGTAAAGTAGAGACCAAGATAAAAGACCACTATTATCTTAGCCCCACGGTGGGCGCCAAACTGTTTACCCCGAATTTGGATAATCAATTAAATTTGTGGGTGAGGTATAGGATATGTGGTTATGCCTTGAATCCCTTTGATAGAGAAAAGAAATATATGAATGTATTATGAAGAAACAACTAATAATTGGTGGTTTGTTATAGACTTGTATGTTTACTAATATATGTGTGTTACTTGATTGAAGAAATGTAATAGAGATGAACACAATGAATTCGGATTGCACACGATAATGAGAGAGATTTGTATATATTTCTAGTACAAAAGAATGTTCTTGATGTTAAGGAGCCAACCCCTTAAAAGTGGGCAATGGCCCTTATGTGGGCTCCATACAATAAGAGAAAACTAAAAAATAAAGAAAACTCTGACTTGGATTAGGTTGGGTTAGGTTGGCCGTACGGTCTGACACCGGTACGATTGGCAGTTGAGCGTGGCAGGACGTTATCGACGCGTGGCAATCGCGCAACGGATCTCCCGGACCAACGGCCACGAATAAACTGACTAACGGCCACGACCAAACGGACCAACGGCAACGACCAACTCGGCCATGAAGGAAACCGGACCAAATGATGCCCTACCTTGGCCTCGGTCCGGGCGTTCCTCCGGTTCAGAACGAAAGTCTTCATGCACGTTCTTGTCCCATTCTTCCCTCGGTTCCGGGTCTCACCGGTTTAACGCATATCCGGCTTTTACCGTATACACTAACTAAAACCTTTAGGATTTAAATGCTATGATTCATAATGATTTTAAGGACCAAAACTTCCCATAATTGAGTTGTTGATTTGATATGCAAATTCACTTTAGATTACTATCTAATTATAATCCTGGTATTTTACAGAGTGTCTTTTGATTCAAAGCACATGCTAATAATTGATATGGTATTAACGTGCGAGGCACGTTCGTAGGGACTAGTATATTATAAAAGCATGAATATAAATGTTGGTTGACCATAATATCCTTTAAATGTTGAACGACTTTTATACCCTTTTAAGTTGTAACTTTATCAAAAAACTAATTTCATATTGGATAAAATCGTAATATTAATCTTTTTCCTAATATATTAGGACTTCAAATTCAAACTGAAATCCTATACCAACTTACTCCGTTGCTTCCTTTTTCGTTTTTAAAATTTGAGTTATTACTCCAAATCTTCAATTCCTATACCAACATACTCCCTTGCTTCCATTTTTTTTTTCTTTTTCAAATTTGAGTTAGTAACTGATTTCAACCCAAAATAATTATTTCTTTGAGTTTTAAGAAATTAACTGATTTCTATCTAAAATAATTGTTTCTTTGTGTTTTAAGAAATTAGCGAGTTCGAGCAAAATATTACTATGACAAAAGTTTTTTTTCCTAGCTACATCTATCTCTGGTTTTTTCTTGTTATTATAAAAGCACAAATATAAATGTTGATTGACCAAAATATCCTCCAAATATGGACGGACTTTTATACCCTTCAAAACATAAAATACCCCTTTAACAAATAATAAGTTATTGGATAAAATTGTAATACTAAAGCTTTTCCTAATCTGATCGTTTTCATAGATTTCTAATATTAATCAAATTCAAACGCTTCCATATTACGTCCTTATTATTCTTGAAGTTCCCAAAGATAGAAATTCAACGTGGAGAAGAACACGTTGATCAGTTTAATGCTCATCAAAAGTTTGAACCTACCAAGATACTATCTACGAAACATGAACTAAAATTGTTGGAGAAGGGATTAAAGTAACCAAATGATTTAATTGTATACTGTTACAAATAACAAAGAGAAGTTATATATTAGATAGCACTAAATTTAATTTATTTTTTTGAGTTAAAGCTTTTCACCTGAAATTAATTATTCAAACATCACAAAAACAAGTAAAATTTATCAAGATAATTTTAAAAACTTTGTAAAATAGCTAAACAAACAAAAAATGAGTTATTATAAAAGCAAGAATATAAATATTGGTTGACCAAAATATACTTCAAATATTGAACGATTTTTTTACCCTTTTAATCTAATTCTACTATATTTCAATTGGCTATCTTGATAAATAAGAAAATATCACAGTTATAAATAAAATTTAAAAAAAGAGTTTAAATTTGGTGCACCGTCAGTGTACCCTTTTTTTACACTACCAAATTTTTCTTAAATTTTTATTTTTGGTAAATATTTTGCAAAAAAAAAGAATATCAAACAATGAGCTTTTCTCTCTCTCCTTTTCAAATCCATCCTCTCCCCCCACCAAAGTCAATCTATTTTCTCTCTCCTTCTACACATACAGGAATGAACACCTTGAATGAATCCACCATTTCGATGGTCTGAGTTTTCCCTCCACAAAGAAATGGTGATTCTGTTTAAAGTATTGTATTTTTCAGAATTGCTTCTATTTTTATTTTTTCTATGAAGGATTTCCTCATTTTGCTTGAACCCTTCTTACGATCCACTTATGGTTGAGTTATTATAAGGATAAATTAACAAAATGAGCACATTGCTTAAGATGTTAGTTGACACAAAGGTTATGATAATGATGGACATTGTTGAATTAAGTCACCATTCTGAATAATCAAGGTTTGAGGTTTGGACCTTCTCTCTCAGAGAAGACGATGAAAAACTTAGATTTGATAATTAATGTTGGAAAAGGAAATAATTTTGGATACCAGTCCCATTAGGATTCAATTTGCCTTTAATATTTTCTTATGGTCATGAATAATTATGTCAAAATGGTAAAGAGTTATTGAGTTAATCATTTACCTTTGAAATTACCTGATGGTGTAAAAAATCTTATACATCGACGGTGCACAAAACTTAAACTCTAAAAAAAATACTACTTCTGAAATTTTGGTTTTGAATCTAATTAACTAAAGACTCCTACGATGACGTTCAAATAAGGAGACCTTATTAGTCTAGGGGTAATTTTGTGATTAAAGTTGCTTTGTTCGTATTTAATTAAAAAAATTTAACAAAGAAAATGATTAGGTAATAACTAGATCATATTTTAATAGGCTTAGGTATTTTTACATTACCTCTTTTGCTTAGTCTTTAAAGATAAAATAAGATTTCATTAAACTAAAGTAAAGTAGTTATTTTAAGACAACAAATATAATCAATATTGGATAAAATTATAATTTTGAAGTTTTAAACAATATCTAAGACTTTGAATTCCAAAATAACTAAGTACAATATTACTAATGGCTGCATTCATATTTGACAAATTAGTTCTCACCGTTAATATTTATGATAAAAAATAAATTTCTTATTTGCTTTTGTATTCAAGTATTTTGAGGTGTCGTATCATATTTTCAGTATAATATAAAAATTTAGGTGAGATTTACTTTTTAGTTAACTTGACCAAAGTTGGATGACTTTTATTTAACAAAAAAGAGAGAAAATATTTTTGGGTGATAAACTTTAAGTCGGGCCGCTTTTTTTTTTTTTTTTTTGTAACAAAAATAGAAAAGTAATTTTTGTGTGACAAACTTTAAGTTGGACGACTTTTACATAAGAAAAAATAGAAAAGTATTTTTTGTGTGATAAACTTTAAATTAGATGACTTTTATGTAACAAAAAGTTGAAAAGTCACTTTTTTTGTGGTAAACTTAAAGTTGAATGACTATCGATTAGGATATTTTTGTAGGAATCAATACCGATATGCTTAAATAAAATAGAAAGATGAGAAAAAAACAAGAATATATGATCACTTAATCTCTAATATTGAATTCTCTGTCATAACATGGTTTATATACGGGGAAAAGGGATAAAGAATAAATATCGAGAACATTAATTTCAAATAAATATTAAATAGATATGGATCAGTAGCTGATTTTACAGTTAGAACCCGTGACCTATAGATCACACGACAACTTTACCATATGTGGGTACATAGAATATGCTTGTAGCTTGTAAATTTATGTGGCCCTGGAACATCAAACTGACTTTGTTAGGAGAGAAATACATTCTAACTCAAATCTTTTTCCTGATGAAGTCAGCATCTATCTTTATGCGCTTCTTTCTTTCTAGAGTATGTGACAAACAACACGTACGTAGTAGTGCTAGCTACTTGATTGTCACAAATCTGTTTCATCATTTTTGTCCTTACAAAATTCTGTTCTTGAAGAAGCTGTTTTAAGCCTTAAATTATATAGGTGACATGTGGCTTGGCCCTTGCTCTAACCTCATTTTGTTTAGTATGCGTCTAAGATTCTAGATTGTCTCCAATCAAGATGCACTACCTAATGTGAATGAGTTCGGAGTCAAAATGACATATTTTTGCAGCCATTAGCCAAAAATAGGCTATTTTTTTTTTATACCACAATGGGTATTTCGTTGGATAACCAACGAAATACCCACACAGCACTGTTCCGGTGCCGAACTAATCAGTTGCATTTCGCTACAAGTGTAGCGAAATGCAACAATTTTTTTTTTTTTTTTTTGCATTTCGTGAATATTAGAACGAAATAGGTTTATTTTTTTTATATTTCGTGAATTTGAACGAAACTGTTTTTTTTTTTTTTTTTTTTTGTATTTCGTGAATTAATTCACGAAATATAACTGTTTTTTTTTTGTATTTCGTGAATAAAAAAATGAAATATGGAAAATATAATTTTTTTTTATTTCATCTGAAAACGAAATTGGAATATATATATATATATATATATATATATATATATATATATATATATATATATATATATATATATATTTTTTTTTTATTTATTTATTTATTTATTTCGTTGATATACCAACGAAATAGGAAATTATAATTTATATAAAAACGAAATAGGAATATATATATATATATATATATATATATATATATATATATATATATATATATATATATATATATATATATATATATATATATATGTATGTATGTATGTATGTATTCCTATTTCGTTTTTATATAAACGAAACGAAATGAAAATAAAATTATTTTCCTATTTTTTTATATAAGCGAAATACAAAAATACAAAAAAAAAAAAAAAATTGTCCTATTTCGTTTTCTAATACACGAAATGCAAAAAAAAAATTATAATTTCCTATTTCGTTGGTATATCAACGAAATAAAAAAATATATATTTTATCCTATTTCGTTGATCTACCAACGAAATGCAAAAAAAATAAAAAATAATATATATATATATATATATATATATATATATATATATTCCAATTTCGTTTTTAGATGAAATAAAAAAAAAATCCATATTTCATTTTTTTATTCACGAAATACAAAAAAAACAAAAAAAAAAACTATTTCGTTCATTAATTCACGAAATGAAAAAAAATAATAAAAAATAAACCTATTTCGTTCTAATATTCACGAAATGCAAAAAAAAAATATATATTTGTTGCATTTCGCTACACTTGTAGCGAAATGCAACTGATTAGTTCGGCACCGGAACAGTGCTGTGTGGGTATTTCGTTGGTTATCCAACGAGATACCCATTGTGGTATAAAAAAAAAAAAACCTATTTTGGGCTAATGGCGGCAAAAATATGTCATTTTGGCTCCGGACTGAATCGTCCATCTAATAGAGATCCTGCGAAGTTTGTACCAGAACACCCAACAAAATTTGTGCTGTTTAAATGCTTGCATCTTCCTGTTATTAATTGCCTTGAACGATGACCAAGGCATAGGAGTAACAATGTAAATAAACTAACCCACTTTTAGCACATTATCTTTTCTTGGTTTTCCTTGAAAAATCTTCAATTTTTACATAATCTGAAAAACGAAGCAGTTAGGAAATAAATAAAAAAAAATAGGTATTCATAATGTATGCAACTACGTATGATAAGATCATGAATTGGGTCACAAGTCTAACCTAAAGTCGCTTTAAAACCTGTTAAACATATATTCACCTGCATCTTGCTGTCGTGCCACACGTTTGCTTCATGTATTGAAATTCCGAAGCTCAAACTACATCCAGTGAGTGAACGAACTAGTGAGTTTCATGAAAGGAACTTACTGACCTTGATTATTGGATAATCATTTCCTTTCATCTTTCTATTAGTGAAGCATTCAAGTTTTTTTTTTCAAGATGTGCCTACTTTTTTTATGGTAAGTAGTAACACATGCCTCCTTGTATAGATAGTTGGCTAGACTTTTGGGATGCTTAAGGATATAGTGCCAATGCATAAGTTTTACTTCAAAAGCTAAGCAACACCCTTTTCGCACATGAAAATATTCAAGTAGATTTAAGTTTTCGCATTGAGACATGCTGGCATGAAAATGTGGATTGATGCTTGATTGATTGTGTGGGACATAATTTGGAAATGACTATGCATAGATGCTTTTGTAATTCCTTTCTTCTGATTTTGTTGATCGTTTGGAACTTGGAAGTACTTGATCTATCCTTCCTGTCTTTATCCAACATCTTATTAAATCTTATTCAGGAAGAAGAACATGCAAGTTCTCAAGGAAATGACACCAATGAAATCCAGGCTAGTACTGTAGAAGAAATCCACCAGGTATGCATCTTATATCTGACAGATTGTCCTCCTTTGCTTTAATTCAATAGACTTATTCGACATGAATTACTTGTTGCAGGGGGAACAGAGGGGAAACCATTCTGAACTACCAGCACCAGCTGAAGCAGCAGAAGGTGACGAGATAATTTGAAGGATGCAAATATCAAGGAGCAACAGTCCGGGCCCCGGAGGTCATATCAGAATCAAAACTACAGAGGTAACCGCAACGGGGGTGGCGGAGGAGGCCGTAGGGGATATTCTGATAGCCGTGGAGGGCGTAGGGGCAGGCCCTACCAGAATGGATTGGTAGCCCTACCATAGTTCATTCATGAGTGATCAGCACTGAAGTTCATTCATGAAGTTTAAAAAGAAAAAGAAAAAGGAGGACAAGAACAAGTTGGTATGAAGTGTGCTTCATCTAACTAAACTTTAAATACAATACAAATACTGATTATGATCTAAACAGGAGCCCAAAAAATGACTATTAGTGAACTTCTTGCATAGCCCAGAGCTGGATTGATCCGGCCCCTTTGCTTGGGGAGGCCTTTTCCTTAATGGGCTGATATCTGACCGGGTCAATCATGCATAAATTTTAGTTGCAAGTAACGTGTGCATAAATCAATTTTGCCTATAAGATAAGAGTTTGAGACATTTCATATGCTATAGAGAACGAAGATAGTATAATGTGTTATCTATTGGGGAATTATTTTTCACTTGTATTGACCGACTTACTTTTTAAATAAATTAATCATGATGAAATTCAATTATATTTTCAACAATAATTTAGTAATGTGACATGCATTTTCAACTAAAACAGTGTATAATATATTTTTGTGGATTATAAAAATGACTCTTTATAAATGGAGTAAAAACGTTGTGAACAATTCAATAATGCAAACAAAGCTTGTCAATATATCACAACCTGTGATCAATTTAACACGATAGGTAGAATGAATAGTACCGACTACCAAGTCTTGCCTGTCAGTCATAACTTGTGAACAATTGAGCAACACATGCAACTTTTATCTATGATTATGATCTAGGCAGAACGTGTGATTAATTGCAAGTTTATTGTCTCTGACTTATTGAAATGCATGAACTCCTGACTCATGGATAAAACTAATTTATGCACACAACTTATGCACTTATCAATAACTTTTTTTTTTTTTGAACAAAGATCAATTTTACAATTTTTTTAAGCACAAAAATTCAAAATCTAACCTTTATGAAGGTCATTCTTACAAATCGTGCTCCTCCTATTTGGAGCTTCATTTATTTTGCTCAAAGATTTAGGAGAGTGGGTCAACAAAACATGTCCTCCCCTAATTTAATCAAAGAGACGAACACGATACTTTTTCATCACTTATTTCTGCTACTAGCTGGCAAAATATTATTGTCTAGAAATTATCAAAGAAAGAGAAAAGAATCATTGACTAGAAGCAATTACAACTCAATGATATGATAATGATTACGGAAAAGGGCCAAATATATCCTGTACTATTGAAAAATGGTTAACTATACCCCTCGTTATACTGTGGGTCCAAATATACCCCTATCGTCATACTTTAGGCACAAATATACTCCCCTACCGTTGAAATTGACCGAAGTGTAGCCCAATCCCACGTGACATTAATATTTTATTAACATAAATACCACGTGGCATGCCACATCACAAACTCAAATTTTCTCATAGGCATGGATCTCATAGGTATGGGGTTGGCCATGGATTCAGGTCATCTTCAATGGCTGTAACAACCTTTTTAAAGAAAAATTATGATCAATATGTGGGTTTTATTTGGGAGTAAACTTAAAACTTATAATGCATCTGAAATTAAAACTTCCCAATGATGGAAGCTTATATATATCATCAGACAAGATGAAGATGAATCGGCAGCCAGTGGTGGTGTAGCGAGGCTTTTAGTGAATTTCTTTAGTATTTTAATGCAGATTTGGAATTGAAACTCAGGACTATATCAACTTGGTCTCCCAATTTTTGGTTTGAATCAAAAGTAGGCGAACTGTACGAGATATCTCTTCTATAAGAACCAAAAGAGGGATGGCAATTGAGATGCCCGCTTGAGTTTCCATTAATGCACCAAAAAAAATTACTATAAAATATAAAAGCCATTAGCAATGGGTGAAACTTAGAAGGTGGAGTTGGTGTCGATTTACTACTCAAAGGCTTTAAGTTTGAGTTTGTGAAAATGGTGGTGGGCATAAGGGGTAGTATAGTAGAAGGGGAGGTGGTTGTGGAAGAAGCTATGGAGGGGAGGGGTAAAATTGGGTTAGGTTAGTGACGTGGCATGCCACATGGTATGTTTATTAAAATATTAATGTCACGTGGGATTGCATTTCACTTTAGTTAACTTAAACGGTGGAGGGGTATATTTGTGCCTAAAGTATGACGATAGGGATATATTTGAACTCATAGTATAACGAGGGATATATTTGACCATTTTTCAATAGTACAGGGGTATATTTGACCCTTTTCAGTAATAACTATAGTAACTATAACTTGGAGTTGGCAACTTGGCATATGCACATGTATTTTGTGATGGGAATTTGGGAATATTGTCGTGATCCTGAACCTGGTGAGAGAAAACAAATTCTCCTTGATTTCCTTGCCTACATAGCTTCAACTAATGCCATCAAAGCAGTAGGGAAAAGACTTCCTCGAATTTAATGCATGCTCCAAATAATTTACTCCTTCCGTCTCATAATAAGTGTCACTTTAGCCAAAAACATGCATATTAAGAAATTAATGATGAAGTGTGAAATTTACCAAATTACCCTTACGCAAAAAAAAAAATTCTCTTGATGATTAGAGCATGCACAAGTAGTCCATATTTTGACATTGGGAATCCAACCATCATGATTTAGAGTGCTACTACTTCTTTTGTCCAAGAGCAAAATTGGAAAAAACTAGTCAATATATGCATTGGTTTCCTAAGGTGACATTTATTATGAGACAAATTTTTTTGCTAAAGTGACACTTATTATGAGAATTAGGAGGGAGGGAGTAATTATAGTACACCATTAAGTGATAAATTGAGGTAATAAAAAATATTCTTTGACTATCGTTAAGTGATAACTTTTATGTAAAAAACACGTATAACACACTTAATTATATGTATGTTTAGTGCATGCAAGTATTTTTCATTTAACAGATCACGTCTTTTAGAAGGCTCGCACTCGTAGTGGGGAAATGTAGAAAGCAAAAGGTGCTTTGTCATGTTATAATAAGAAGGAATCATGATTTGAAGTTTATGGGTTTTAAGTTCTAATATTTTTAAATGATTATGTTTTATATAAATTAATAATATATACTTATTTAATTAATTTTTAGAATAATATCAAATTTGAATTAAAGTTACTGAATTCGGCCGAACTCATAGCCAACAACTCTCCCTCCGCCCTTAATATGATGACTATTTAAGTTAAGAATGTATGAATATGAGCTATTTCCGAAAGATTTAAATGCCATCTTTATATATATATATATGTGTGTGTGTGTGTGTGGGGCCGAGAAAATTTTCACGTTCAACTATCTAAGTTTTAAAAGTTAAATTATTGGGTGGAGAAAACAAAGGTGGAGAAAGAAATGATCTAAATCGTTTCTTTTTTCCTTTTGGTAGATCCATAAAACAGGGAGAAATCAAGCAAGATAAAGATTTATTTTTCAGAATTAATATCCTGCACCTTAATTAGTAGTCGTAAGGGGGATACCCTACCGAAGGTTTTCTTTCCGGTTTTTATTATTTTTAGTTTTAGTTTTTACCCACCACTCTACTTACTCTTTTTTTTTTTTTGGTATATATAGTGTTTTCACTTATTATGCGTGACTCAACCTAAATTGACATTTATTTTCACTTATAAGGGTGAGCAATTGAGGAACTAGAATTTTTATTAAAGTATATATACAGTATCAAGGGGATTCATATATATATATATATATATATATATATATATATATATATATATATATATATATATATCAAAATAAATTAACCTTCTCCAAAAATTATATGGCCTAAAAACGCTATCGATTTTAGCCAAAAGTCATACACCGAAAATTTTGCGTATAACTTACTATCATGAAGTGTCTACAACACTACTCTGAGATGTTCTACGTGGTCGATCTCGCTACGAGAGTAAACTAATATGTCATAATATACACAGTTTATTTTTCAACAAAAGAGTATCAATTGACTTCCGTCAGACAAGATTAACTCCGCTTGTGAGGGAAGCTCTATTTTCTTTTTTCAATTATAGACTTAATAGAGTATGTGGTTGTTGTGAGTATTGAGAATCACGTAATTTGCAATATTGGTCAAAGGAATAAAGTGAGGAGCATTTGATCACAAGAAAGAGAAAGAGGGCTACCACCCATTAATTTGTACAATGGCTGGCCTAGGCTTTGGCGATTCTTTCTAGTCGGGGATAAGATATAATAAACCAATCAACTTTTTAAAAAAAAAAAACAAATCATACTAATAAGCTCCTATTATTGTAATGTGGTATATGTCTTTGCATACAAAGTGCTTCCAAAACAAAATATTTCTTGAAACTATAAGTTAATTCTTTAGATGATTACTCTAACTTAATAAAACTGTGTAGTAAAATCAATTTTGTTTTTGTCCTAATCAATCACCAAAGCGTCCGGTCTTACCTCAGCCGCAAATGAATCATCGCGGTCTTATGCAAATGAACACCTCTAATTCGAGTTTTTTTTTTTCCAGAATCAATATCTTTTGTGGTCTAAAATTCTGGTTTGCAATTAACTTTGATCTTGTGTGGCTGTAATTTCAGTCTTCTTTGAGGCATTGCTTGTAAAATGCCATAAATTATGAGTTATAAATGAACCGCTTGACATAATTTGAAGTATGCTTCTTATATTTGATTTGACTCGTGGAGTTCTTTTCAGCATATATGTATGTAGGAGCAAACGTTAATAAGAATCCATCTAATAACTTCTTGTACGAAATGCAATCTAGTTGCCTTCTACAATTATACATTATATGAAAGATTCATCATGCAAGTTTTATGCCTTAAGCTATCTCAATAACAATACTTAAGCTTTATGGTAAATGTTTCCATAAAAAACAGAAGTGTCCTGGACCTACTGCCTTTAACTAATGGAGTATTTGCCCCCTAAAAATTTTAGAATATCAACTTATTAAATCTTCTCTATAATAGCAAGCAAAGTAGGGGCTAGCTGAGCCAAAATTTGGAGTATGAGAATAAACTTGTAGTGATCCCTCTATTAGCAGGAGCAATAGCAATAGCAATATTGTAATTCGACATCAACACAAAAGGCAAAAGTAGCATTAGAGTTTAATTTTCTGTAAGTGAAATTATTAACATTAAATACTAAAGAACATATTCTACTTCAATTTGAATAAGATTTTCCCTCACATCAGCAAGAAATATAAAAGGGTCCCTGCCAAATAGTAAACCAAGATCAAGCCAAGTTGATTTCTTCCACTTACTCCAAAAAAAAAACTTGCTTCAAAACTATTGATAAAATATGGGTGCCAACAATTCTTCTGTTTGGCATCAAACAAATGCGCTGTCAGTACCCATGAAGAATCAAGTCATACGTTTCAATTCCTCAGCAACATGGAAGCTCCATTTTGATTCATTGAAAGAAACAAACAAATTGGTAATCATTTTACAAATTTTTCAAAGAAGATATTAATTTATAAAATTTTCAAAGAAGATGTTAGTCCCTCCGGTTTATAATAAGTGGTATCTTTACCTTTTTATTTTGGTCAAAATAAGTGGTGTTTTACATAACGAAGAAAGTATTAATTATTTTCTTTCAAATTTGTCCCTATTTGGATAAGTTGATTTTTATGCAACCAAAACATTATATTAACTATCATAGCTTTTACTCTTGCATTTCTTTCAAACCCTGCTCTGGAAATAATTTTCTTGAGTTGAGGGTCCATCGGAAACATCCTCTCTAACCCACAGAGGTAGGGATAAGGTCTGCGTACATCTTGTTGGAAATATTAACAACATCAATCAAAAATTTAACAAAAGGATAGAATCAACTTATCGAATTAATGTTGCGACGTGGCACAATCTACTGCCTTGAAAGCAATTTCAACCCGAAACAGGTCCAAATCGTTAAGCCGGCTACTCCCCAAGATTCCACAGCTCTTCCAAATATTGTATAAATAAATCGCTTTCAAACTTTTTTACTTTGCGTTTTCATTCATTAATGAACAATGCCCCATACACCTCACCCTTCTCAGGCCCCACTTTGTGGAATTATACTGGGTATGTTGTTGTTGTTGAAGAAACTATATTAAATATGTATAATCTAATTAAGGTCAAATTACTAAAAACATATTCACTTTCTAAGAATGAGTAGATTTTTTAAGAGGTGTGCCCAAGCTAAAAACAAAACTTAATATGGACCGGAGGGAGTACATATTAGGCTGTACCAATATCATTGACTCTTTTTTTTTTTTTTCTTTTTTCTCTTGTGACTGCTAGATTGTTATTGACTTCACAGCTTCATGGTGTGGTCCCTGCCGACACATGGAGCCAGTTATCAATGAGTTTGCTGCTAAATATACAGACGTCGAGTTCATCAAGATTGATGTGGATGAACTGGCTGTATGAGCTTTAATTATATGCTTTGCTTGCAAGTTTTGTTTGTTTCTGTTTATTATTTTTTCTACTAAGATATATTTAATGTTAAACTTAATATTAATTCGTTGAAAGCAGGATGTAGCCCAAGAATATGGAGTGCAAGCAATGCCAACATTCGTGCTGATAAAGCAAGGGAAAATAGTTGATAAACTTGTGGGAGCAGATATAGATGGGCTGCAGAAGAAGATTGAAATAAACAGAGCTTAAGGAACCAAAAAGAAAGCACTATTTCTTCCTCACTTCAATAAGGGTGATGATATCCCTTGTCATTGTTGTATATTGGGCTTGAATAACAAGATGCTTTGCTTGTGTTGTGTCCATATCACTCTCTTCCAAATCCAACTACCCTATTCAACAAAGACCCCTCCCCTCTCTATGTGCGCTCACGTGGATATATTAGTAGCTGATATTGAAGTTCCCCTGCATAAATTTCAATACTAACAGAAAAGCTTTCGCATTCTTCTGGGTTAACACGGGGCAAAATGAAAAGCCAAAAATACAGTATGAACAAAAATAACTCCGCCTGTGTGAGCTCGCTCACATTGCCGGTCCCAAGCCCGGATAAAGGAGGAGGGTTGCCGAGGGTCAATCGGAAACAGCCTCCCTACCCAGGTAGGGGTAAGGCTGCGTACATCTTACCCTCCCCAGACCCCACTATTGTGGGATTACACTGGGTAGTGACCAAGACAGTATGAACAAAAATGTGCAAAGAAAAAATGCTTCATCCATGCCAATGCCACAAAACCAAACATGACAATGCCAAAAAACCAACAAATATGTTAATAACCAACTAGTAAACTTCCTAACGTGTTCAATATCCAACGTAAGAATTATATATGAGCAGCTGAAGTAGCTGCTATATTAGCTTCTTTAATGGTGCTAAATAAAAGTAAACCTTGAGTGGCATCGTCAAAACACTGATCCTACTATGCACAATTCTCGTCTTATGTCTAGCATAAACTTTATGTAAACTTGTCAAGTATTTACATAAACAATCATTCTTAGTGAAATCATAAGTTAAACTGTGTATTAGTTGTCAGCTGTTCTGCCCAATACTCTTCTGATATCAGATTTCTGATCTGAACTAAGCCTTGACGGGAATTTAACCTCAAACTTGATCTTCAAGTTTCCTTTCTTTCCAGGTTCTTTTGATATCGGCATTCCTTCGTTTGAAATAATCTTCTCATGTCCTGGTTTAACAACATCTGTAATTGGTATTGTGAGTTCCCTTCCATCCAAAGTAATCAAGTTGATAGTTTTCCCAGCGAGAGCATCTACTAGTGAGATTTTCTGGTTGATCACTAGATCATTCCCGTCTCTCTTGAAAACATCATGTGGCTTTTCATCTATTACAAAAATAAGATCACCAGGTGCAGCTCCGGGTTCATGGTTCCCTTTCTCTGGAAAAGTGATTTTTGTGCCTTTCTTCCAACCAGGTTTAATGTGTATTGCCAAGACCTCTTCAATAGTTGTGGGCTTACTGCAAATATAATTCATGCATGGAAGACAAAATTGATGAGACTAAGAACAAGTATCAGACCCATTAAGTGCAAACTAATTAATTGTAACTTCTATATTAAATACATGCAACCGTAGTAATCACATGTTCACAGAATTCTACTGTTAAGTCATTTCTGTGTTATCCCCTCACTTTCACTCTGCACCTCCAAAAAAGATAATGCTGCTTTAGCAGCAGAAAATTTGTCTTCCTATCAACTGTACCTTTTGTTAAAACTTATATCATTGCAACCAGGAAATGGAACATGCACCACGACTAATGTACCTCTCTGGTGATCATAACGAAGCAATGTTAAGACTTATATTCTGTAGGGAAAGTTGCTTTGATCCTAAAATCATATATCTGATCCAAAAAATTTGGAGTAATTTAGTAATAATAGATGACAGAAGCATGTGTTCCATAGTAGTAGCAATATGTAATTTCTCAAAGCAAACGAGTATTCTTGCATAGGAAGATTTAAGTCTAACTAACTGGAAGTATGTAAGTGCATAGTTCAAACACTATCTATATTCAGATTGATAAGCAACAAAGATGTTGTATTCTTTTAAGATAAATCATTCTAGAGTCAGCAAACTCAAAAAATACCAATTTTCTAACCTCAAATACCATCGATTTCAAAATGAAAACTTCAAACAGCATATTATGGTTTTCCTCGTTGAGCTTGAAGAGCTATCTAAAAGGTTTGCTGTGAAACCAAGTGTTCTATTCCCCGATAAAGCTCAAAAGTAAATCTTAGAAGTTATTTCCAATAAGACTCACTTTTGGAAATTGGGATGTCAGTGAGCTATAAATCACCCACCAAAATCCACAGATTGGAATTATATTTACATCAGAATTATCACTCATTTCACCTAGAGGCAGATGGTAAGAGCACATGAAGGCCAACTAAAGTTGTCACAAGTAGCACTTGCAATGGTTGATGGAAAGAGTTGATTATAGATGGCCAAAAAGTGACAAGCTCCTTCAGCTTAGTTCCAACTGTCACATTTACAGAATTACACTTTCAAATTGGTCTTGTAACACATTCAAGAAAGTATCAGTAACTCTGGAGTTTGATGTCTCGTTTATTCTCTGTAACTTCACACTAGACAAACCACTTATATTCTTTCTTCGGTGCTGTCCTGACTGATAAGCATAACTTAAGTTAAATGTACTTTAGTCATGATAATCAAAGAACTTTCCCTCCACTCGCCAATATCATTCACTCATTCTATACAATTCATGCATAACCCCCATATGTTGTCTTGTTCTAATACATTACTGTTGGAATAATCTCAAAGGCACAGTTTCAAGGGGATGGCCTAGTGGACTAGTGGTTGAGGCACGGGAGTAACTTCCTAAGGATCCCTCACAATTATAACCCTTGTGGCTCGTTTAGTAGGGTGTATTAGGTAGAATAATATTGATACTAAACTATAGTACAATGTTTCATTGCAAATTTACGTCTGGTACATCTAATATCAATATTACTTATACACCCTATTCAATACTAAACACAGTAATAATGGCATTAACAATTCCAGTAATATTATTATACTTATACACCCTATTCAGTACTATTTAGAAATTATGCAATGCATCTTACTTAATACCACAAACCAAACAGTCTATAAAAAATAGTGCCAGCATAACTAATCCCAGCATTACTAATACACCTTATTCAGTACCATTCTTATACACCCTACCAAAGGACCCCTTAGTGTAAGACCATTTATTTCAACCTTGGTGGACAGGATTAACTTGGCAACCTCTGCCAAATTCACCACACAAAAGACCCAATCACACCTATCAACCCCAAATATATCCATCAATAGGCCAGATCAAAAGCAAAGAATGAAAACAAATATAATTGAAATAATCCTAAATATAGATGGCTCAGATATATATAATTCACTCAGCACAATAACCCTTGAACCTAAATTGCTTATTCAGAATAGTAGATAACAAATTTAATATACAGACTTTAGCAAATATGGATAGAGGATGATGCAATTCATATACTCCTTCTGTTCCAATTTATGCCATAATTTTCGTTTTTCGATAGTCAAACAAGAAAATCTCCGATCTCAATTTATTTGCGTGCCCTTTCAATATTTTAAATTGTTAATTGAGTATTATGATGTGTAGTACTTTTTATGTAGTTCCTAAATATGCAAATTATTAAAAAAAAAAAAAAAAAAAACTTAAAGAATGTATATCCGAATTCACGGTCAAAATAAAGAAATTTGACTCTCGAAAACGAAGTGTAATTTCTTTATGTCAGAATTTTTTTTCTCGAATACATCATGAATTTTCTAGGATATTATTAAGGATCTCATCGAAAACTTACAACAACTTGCCAAACAAAGGCCAAGAGAAAAAAGAAGTCCCTCCTCTTTTGTATCTTGCATCTATAGTATTTTTGCCCTGGTGGATTTCTTTCTCAGTTAATAAATGTCTAGAATCTTGGGTTAGTAATTGGTGGAATCCAAATTTCTTTTGAATAATATTCAAGAAAAGAGTTGTAAAAAAATATCACATAAATGAAGACAGAGGGAACGTGTATAACATAAGGTTTAATTACTTACCCAGTATCATCACGAACAATTCTTGAAATCTTCATTTTTCTCTTAGAACCTTTATATAACTCTTCCAAACCACACAACAACTTATTCTCAACAGGTTCAGCTTTCTTAACCCTCACACTACCACCACTATACCCACCAAAAAACTCCGCAAATATATCTTCAGCATCACGTGAATCAAACTTAAATCCTCTATTCATAGGTGATGATGGATCAAATTGACCTGATTTTAATGCTTCATCACCATATATATCATAGATCTGTCTCTTTTGTGGATCACTAAGCACATCATATGCTTCGGATATTTGCTTGAATTTCGATTCAGCTTCTTTCTTGTTCTCACCATTATTCTTATCTGGATGCCACCTCATCGCTAATCTCTTGTATGATTTCTTTAAATCTTCTTCTGTTGCATTTGGTGATACTTTCAGTGTCTTATAGTAATCAACCCCCATTTTCTTTTCTGTGTTTCAGAGAATGTAGGTTGTGTTTGGGTTTATATAAATTTATGCAAGATTGAATTAATAGTTGACCCGTAGAACAAGGCAAAAAAATCCGGCGAGTGCGTAGGCTAGAGAAATGGCGGAGGAGATTTTTTATTTTATTTATATAGGTAGAGTTTGGTGATTAAATATACGGGGTTGTTATAAAAGGTCGGAGTACTAATTTACAGCTGTGTAGTTGTTACATGACACGTACGATGATAACGGTGACGGAGGAATAAAATAAAACGAAGTTGTTAGTGGGAGGGCTCTCTCGTTCACTTTTACTTCCGCTATAAGAAATAGATTTTCTCTTAAACTTATTACTTTTAGGGCATCTTTGGAAAGCAACTCGTGTAATTAGAATTGAATGTATTCGGTGGCATGTTTATCAGGCCAAATAATTACTTATATTTGATAAATTATTATTTTTTTATCAAATATTTGAATAATATTAATGACATTATATGTATGATATTAATCTTTTCATCAAATATCCAGCACATGATGTTCTTACAAAATATGTGCTTTTAATCTTTGTAATTAATTAAATTATAACATTATTACTTTAAAAAATATATACAATTTATTTTATAATATTATTTACAAATATGTGATTATTAATTAATATATTTCAAGAAATAATATGCATCTCAAAAATATAATAAACATGTAATGGAGAGAGATTATAACTTAGACATAAGAGTAAAGTAGTCAAATACCCTTTTTAATTAATACTCTCTCCGGTTAAAAAAGAGTATCCACTTAGTCATTTGCACACCCCTTAAGAAAATACTAATTTCTAGACAAAAATAGGTAATTTATCTAAAATACCCCTAATTAAATAGGTATTGGAATTTTGTCATTTAACAATTAATAAGGGCAAATTTGAAAAAGTAAAATTAATTATTTCTGGTAAACGAACACTCTTTTTGAAAAATAATAATGGCTACGTGATACTCTTTTTTATCATCACGGAGTATTTCTTAAGGGATTGTAAAATAAAATAAAACGATAAATAATTTGAGAAGGAGGGAATATTAAAGAAAGTAGCTAGTGGGAGTTGTGAGAACGTGCAAGGCGCGTAAAAGAAAGGCCGACAGACAGAGTATCTTGTGTTGGGAGTGTGTACTGTTCACATAATCTGTTTTGGCGACTAGGCGGTGGTGTATACCCCGTCATGACGAGGACGAATAATGTTTGCATGAACTAAGAATTTTAAGTCTTTTACATATAAATTTTTATTGGTTGAACTTTTTCACACCATTGGGATTTTTTTCACACCATTACACAAATTTACCCACAATAGGTAACTTTTTATAGCACAATTGAAACTAAGATTTTTTTAAACTTTTTTACATATAACTTTTTATTTGTGGATCTTTTTCACACCATTAGGATCTTTTCCGCACCATTACACAAGTTTACCGACAATACGTAATTATTTTTTATAACACGATTGAAACTAAGGCTCCGTTTGGATATGATTTAATATCATGATACGAAATCGGTGATTTGAAATCAGGTTGATTTGAAGTTAAAGTTTTGTTTGGACATGCAACTTGGATTTTTTAAGTTGTATTTTTTTCTCATAGAGCAAACCATAGTTCAATAAAAAGGAAAGTTGAGGATGTCTTATACATAACCACTCTTTAATATAATCCTTCCACATGATAAGGACAATCTTTTCACATCGAGCATGCATTTTCTATTAGATGATAGAGAAAACGAACCAACATTGTCACTTTGAGTCAAGTTTTACATTTAATACATATATCTACCAACTTATGATTTTTTTATATATATATAAAATATAAACCTATGGGTCAAATTTTATATTTAAAAAAAAATTGAATTCATGATTTGGAATCCCAAATACTACTTTTTGGAGAATTTGAGATTTGAAATCATGATATGAAATCATGTTTTTAAATTGAAGTTGAAATTTTGCGCAAATTTCATAAACAAACACTGATTTTAAATCAAAATATGAAATCATGTTTTTAAATTGAATGGCCAAACGCCTACTAAGAATTTTTAACTTTTTTACATATAAATTTTTATTGGTGGATCTTTTCACACCATTAGGCAAGTTTACCTACAATAGGTAACTTCTTATAACACAATTGAAACTAAGATTCTTTAACTTTTATCACATATAATTCTTTATTGGTGGATCTTTTCACACCATTACGCAGGCTTACCTATAATAGGTAACTTCTTGTAACACTATCGAAAGTAAGATTTTTTAACTTTTTTACATATAAATTTTTAATTGGTGGATCTTTTCACACCATTACGCAAGTTTACCTAAAATAGATAACTTTTTATAACAAAATTGGAGTATGATAATCTAGAAACTAAGAAAATACTATACTTAATTAAATTATATTAACAACATAAAAAAATATTATATTGGTGGATATAATCCAGATCCTCACATTACATGACTTTTCAGATTAAATTTTTATATTTATTTTATATGATAGTAAGTTTTATATTTATTTTATATGATAGTGTTTGATTGAATATAATTTTTTTTTTAAAAGTAAATACATATATTTTAACATTTATTTGGCTTTCATATATACTAGTTTCCTTACGTATATGCTTATAAAAGGCATTGGTCATTAATGGGCTACCTGGTGCTAATTCAAATTAGTCAAG